>NC_059204.1:8767893-8940393 GCF_020615455.1 Coregonus clupeaformis | reverse complement strand
CCCTGATTATGTCTTAGATGTATGGCATACCAGCGGTAGCTACCATGGAGGGAGGACGGGAACTCTGGCCAGTGCCAATGATAGTGTTGCTGTTTAGCTTTTCCAGTTGTTTTTGGTGATCTCTCTCTACTTCCTTCTCTCTGTAATCTGTCTTCTCACTACCATGCTGTGAGGACAGGTCTTTCCTTCTCTCTGTCTTCTCACTACCATGCTGTGAGGACAGGTCTTTCCTTCTCTCTGTCTTCCCACTACCATGCTGTGAGGACAGGTCTTTCCTTCTCCCTGTCTTCTCACTACCATGCTGTGAGGACAGGTCTTTCCTTCTCTCTGTCTTCTCACTACCATGCTGTGAGGACAGGTCTTTCCTGCTCTCTGTCTTCCCACTACCATGCTGTGAGGACAGGTCTTTCCTTCTCTCTGTCTTCCCACTACCATGCTGTGAGGACAGGTCATTCCTTCTCTCTGTCTTCTCACTACCATGCTGTGAGGACAGGTCTTTCCTTCTCTCTGTCTTCTCACTACCATGCTGTGAGGACAGGTCTGTTGTGTTCTATCTCTGTGTTCCAGAATGGCACTGACTATGGGTTCCTGGAGTTGATATGTTGTGTTCTATCTCTGTGTTCCAGAATGGCACTGACTATGGGTTCCTAGAGTTGATATGTTGTGTTCTATCTCTGTGTTCCAGAATGGCACTGACTATGGGTTCCTGGAGTTGATATGTTGTGTTCTATCTCTGTGTTCCAGAATGGCACTGACTATGGGTTCCTGGTGCGTCAGAACTCAGAGCTGCTGCGAGCTCTGGACGAGATGGAGAAGACCTGCACCCAGCTGAGAGAGGAGAACAGCCTGCTGGTAAAACACTGTTCACTCTATGGAGATACTAAGACTAGACTAACTGGCTACAGGAGTTAGAGGCCTGGACGACACTAGGAACCAGTAGTCTCTTTCAACAGCCGCTGAGTTTAGCACAGGTCAATGCCACGATGCTGAGACTCAGATGTTACACATTAAGGCCAAGCACCACAGGCTGAAACGGCATCTACCTATCCATTTTGGGATTAGTTGGTATTTTTGTCCATTAATATTAGAAAATGTAGAAAACTTTTAATTTTTATTGCCGTTTTTGTGCATTTATCAGACTGCCATCAGTTGGCCTGATTTCAGATGTGTCCATGTAAACAAGATTATTAGGGAAATCGTTCTTCTTGCAAAGCATGTAAACATTTAAATCAAACTATTATATTAATCTGACTATCCACAATTTATTATTGTTTATTATAATATTGTCGTATTATTGTGTGCATACTGGCTGTGTTCCTATTGGTCAGTCACCGGGATCGGCTCGTTAACACGATAAAGGCAAAACATCTGGAACTGCTAGAATTTAGCCAGAGCCTATTTAATCAGCAGATATAGACCCTGTCACACTGAACGAACCAAGATGTCCGACAATCGTTTACGACTGAAGAATTGGCCCACAACCTGGACATTTTGTCTAAGACGTCAAAATCATGGCATAAAACTGCTAAAATTGTACAGTCTGCAAAGGCCTTTAGATATATTCTCCAGACTTGCCCAGAGGGAATTGTTGATATGTTGTACATTTTTTATTCTAAAGAACTTATTTGGGGGGAAAAATGCGCCAAAAATGTATTTAGTATTTCACAGATAGAAAGATTAAAAAAGTATTTATCCACAATCTTGCTCTGGACAAGTCCGGTCCTGCATGTCTTAACAAAATGAAACAGAAAATATTTACTTCAGCCAATGTTCAGAAAAATGAATTAGCATGGTATGCAAATATGTGCGCATATTTAATGAGGTATCACTTCATTTGCATATTTCAAAAAATACTTCTGAAATGTTTCTACGAAACAAGTAGCATATTTGTGTCTACATTCAACTGGTAAAAGTTGATTGTGATATGATTAAGAGGAACAAAAATCCCTATTAGGGTGTGGTGTATGTCAAACAAAAACCAATGATTGCAAACCATACAACTCTCTGCTCAAGGACTACATTTAACAATTTCCACTGAACATTGTACAAAAAAACACATTTACTTGAAGAGTACAGATGCAAAGTTTGGTAACAGAATGACGGCACAAACAGCACAAACTGCCTTTCTGTTACCAAACTTTGAGCTGTTTTTGTAAAATGTTCTGTGGAAATAGAGTTGTATGGTTTGTTTAAATTTGTAATCACTGGTGTTTGTTAGACACACATTTTAAAGTGAAAGATCTGAATCTCAGCATCACTCTGTTACAGTGGAATTGCCCCACACAAGACCAAGTTCCAAGTGTCTTGAGAAAACGTTTCCAGGACCGTGGACTAGACTTAAAACCTGAACTAGCTTTTGTCCAGGGCCGTAGACTTAAACAGAACTATATTTTGTCCAGGGCCGTGGACTAGACTTAAAACCAGAACTATCCTTTGTCCAGGGCCGTGGACTAGACTTAAAACCAGAACTATCTTTTGTCCAGGGCCGTGGACTAGACTTGACCAGAACTAGCTTTTGTCCAGGGCCGTGGACTAGACTTAACCAGAACTAGCTTTTGTCCAGGGCCGTAGACTTAAAACCAGAACTATCTTGTGTCCAGGGCCGTGGACTAAACTTAACCAGAACTAGCTTTTGTCTTTGTCTTTTGAGCCCCTCTCTTCAGTTTCGGCTACTGTACTATGTTGGTCCTGTCGTCACAACACCTGTCCTGTCCTGTCCTGTCCTGTCCTGTCCTGTCCTGTCCTGTCCTGTACTGTCCTGTCCTGTCCTGTCCTGTCCTGTCCTGTCCTGTCCTGTCCTGTCCTGTCCTGTCCTGTCCTGTCCTGGCTGTGTCAGTCAGAGCTGCAGGCCTGTGGAGGAGGGTTTTAATATATCTCTCTCACAGGATGTTGGTGGCACCTTAATTGGGGAGGACGGGCTCATGGTAATGGCTGGAGCGGAATTGGTGGAATGGTATCAGATACATCAAACACATGGTTTCCATGGATTCCAGGTGTTTGATGCCATTCCATTCGCTCCGTTCCAGCCATTATTATGAGTCGTCCTCCCCTCAGCAGCCTCCACTGACTCTATCCTTCTCTCTCGCTGCAGCGGAAGAGCAGCGCCCCAGAGACGGAGGAGAAGGTGAAGCGTCTGAGGAGGAAGAACATAGAGCTGGCTGTCATCGCTAAGAGGCTGGAGGAAAGGGCACACAAACTACAGGAGGCTAACCTCAAAGTGGTACACCTACTCTTTACAGATATAGTCTAGACTCTAGTGCCTTACTAACTGCATGTATGCATGCAAGAGGCCAACCTCATTGGTACGTACAGACACTCTGCCCATCAGTGTTTACAGATACAGAATAGATGTGTATATACAGTTGAAGTCAGAAGTTTGCATACACTTAGGTTGGAGTCATTATAACTTGTTTTTCAACCACTCCACAAATTTCTTGTTAAGAAACTATAGTTTTGGCAAGTTGGTTAGGACATCTACTTCGGTTGGTTAGGACATCTTGTGCATGACACAAGTAATTTTTCCAACAATTGTTTACAGACAGATTATTTCACTTATAATTCACTGTATCACAATTCCAGTGGGTCAGAAGTTTACATACACTAAGTTGACTGTGCCTTTAAACAGCTTGGAAAATTCCAGAAAAGGATGGCATGGCTTTAGAAGCTTCTGATAGGCTAATTGACATCATTTGAGTCAATTGGAGGTGTACCTGTGGATGTATGTCACGATCGTCATACACAACGGACCAAGGCGCAGCGTGATAGGCGTACATCTTTAATGGAGTACTTAATACAATGCAACAAAACGATACGTGAAGTCTACGGTCAATAACACAAACCTACACAGAACAAGATCCCACAAATAGCTATGCCAAACAGGCTGCCTAAGTATGGTGCCCAATCAGAGACAACGAGAATCAGCTGCCTCTGATTGGGAACCACCCTGGCCAACATAGATCTACATGATCTAGAACATAACATAGAAAATACAACATAGATAATCCACACCCTGGCTCAACATATAAGAGTCCCCAGAGCCAGGGCGTGACAATGTATTTCAAGGCCTACCTTCAAACTCAGTGCCTCTTTGCTTGACATCATGGGAAAATCTAAAGAAATCAGCCAAGAGCTCAGAAAATAAATTGTAGACCTCCACAAGTCTGGTTCATCCTTGGGAGCAATTTCCAAACGCCTGAAGGTACCACGTTCATCTGTACAAACAATAGTACGCAAGTATAAACACCATGGGACCACGCAGCCGTCATACCGCTCAGGAAGGAGACGCGTTCTGTCTTCTAGAGATGAACGTACTTTGGTGCAAAAAGTGCAAATCAATCCCAGAACAACAGCAAAGGACCTTGTGAAGATGCTGGAGGAAACAGGTACAAAAGTATCTATGTCCATAGTAAAACGAGTCCTATATCGACATAACCTGAAAGGCCGCTCATCAAGGAAGACTACGGTTTGCAACTGCACATGGAGACAAAGATCGTACTTTTTGGAGATATGTCCTCTGGTCTGATGAAACAAAAATAGAACTGATTGGCCATAATGACCATCGTTATGTTTGGAGGAAAAGGGGGGTAGCTTGCAAGCCGTAGAAAACCATCCGAACCGTGAAGCACGTGGGTGGCAGCATCATGCTGTGGGGGTGCTTTGCTGCAGGAGGGACTGGTGCACTTCACAAAATAGATGGCATCATGAGGAAGGAAAATTATGTGGATATATTGAAGCAACATCTCAAGACGTCAGGAAGTTAAAGCTTGGTCGCAAATAGGTCTTCAAAATGGATAATGACCCCAAGCATACTTCCAAAGTTGTGGCAAAATGGATTAAGGACAACAAAGTCAAGGTATTGGAGTGGACATCACAAAGCCCTGACCTCAATCCTATAGAACATTTGTGGGTAGAACTGAAAAAGCTTGTGCGAGCAAGGAGGCCTACAAACCTGACTCAGTTACACCAGCTCTGTCAGGAGGAATGGGCCAAAATTCACCCAACTTATTGTGGGAAGCTTGTGGAAGGCTACCCGAACCGTTTGTCCCAAGTTAAACAATTTAAATGCAATGCTACCAAATACTAATTGAGTGTTTGTAAACTTATGACCCACTGGGAATGTGATGAAAGAAATAAAAGCTGAAATAAATCATTCTCTCTACTATTATTCTGACATTTCACATTCTTAAAATAAAGTGGTGATCCTAGCTGACCTAAAACAGGGAATTTTTACTAGGATTAAATGTCAGGAATTGTGAAAAACTGAGTTTAAATGTATTTGGCTAAGGTGTATGTAAACTTCCGACTTCAACTGTTTACAGATACAGAATAGTTAGCTTACTGCTTACTGTCAAACTCATTACCCAGCAGGCCAACCTCAAACTGGGACACGCACTGCCTATTACCGTTTACAGATATAGCTAGTGCCTTACTGCAAGTCTTAGAAATAATAGAAAAAGTTAAATACGTAGTAGGCGTTACCTAAAAACTCTTGATCACAATTTTGTGGAAGCAGCATTCAACCCTACAGGTCATTCCTGTCTGATGAGCAGCATTCAAACCTACAGGTCATTCCTGTCTGATGACGTCTCAGATTTGTACTATTCTGCCATCTGGTGGCATCTTGCAAAACTGCACAGCTACAGCATCTTGAACACTCTAACACATGTGTATGAATCAGAAGATTATAAACAGGGACTATAATATTACAGAGGACCAGAACCCCCCATCAGCCACTCCCATGCCCCTCCACCAGGTCTGGGCTAATCAGCCACATTAGTCACCCTCTCTCTCTCTCTCTCTCTCTCTCTCTCTCTCTCTCTCTCTCTCTCTCTCTCTCTCTCTCTCTCTCTCTCTCTCTCTCTCTCTCTCTCTCTCTCTCTCTCTCTCTCTCTCTCGTCTCTCTCTCTCTCTCTGCTCTCTCTCTCTCTCTCTCTCTCTCACCCTCTCTCTCCATCTCCCTCTCTCCATCTCTCTCTCATTCTCTCTCTCTCTCTCTCTCTCATTCTCTCTCTCTCTCTCTCTCTCTCTCTCTCTCTCTCTCTCTCTCTCTCTCTCTCTCTCTCTCTCTCCATCTCTCTCTCTCTCTCCCTCTCTCCCAAAACGAACTGTGAGCCAACTATCTTAATTTGGGGACAGGTCGAAACACACATGAAACATTCATGGACGTTCTGCTGTTGCTAGCTAATTTGTCCTGGGAGACATAGCTGCGGAAAGTATGGGGTGTTGAGGGTGTTGCAGCACCCCCTAAAAAAATCAGAATACACATTTTACAAATTAATTTAATCAATTTTAGAATAAGGCTGTAACGTAACAAAATGTGGAAAAAGTCAAGTCAATACTTTCCCAATGCACTTTATGTCCCCAGTCCTGGCCTGGCGGTCAAAATATATACAGTACCAGTCAAATGTTTGGACACACCTACTCATTCCAGGTTTTTTACATTGTAGAATAATAGTGAAGACATCAAAACTATAAAATAACACATATGGAATCATGTAGTAACCAAAAAAGTGTTTAACAAATCAAAATATATTTGAGATTCTTCAAAGTAGCCACCCTTTGCCTTGATGACAGCTTTGCACACTCTTGGCATTCTCTCAACCAGCTTCACCTGGAATGCTTTTCCAACAGTCTTGAAGGAGTTCCCACATATGCTGAGCACTTGTTGGCTGCTTTTCCTTCATGCTGCGGTCCACCACATGACATGAGTACACGACCAGTCAGAACTGGGATATTTGTGATGAACAGTCCTTCTTTGTGTTGACCCTTAACCTCTAACCCCTCCCCTCTGTCTAGGTGAATGCCCCAGCTCCGGTGGAGCAGTACAAGCGGGCGTTTGCCCGTCAGCGAGCCCGTGACCTGGCGCAGCATGCAGATACACTGCTCTCCAAGGACAAGGAGATCGTCGCCCTGCAGCAGAAGTGCAGAGAGCTGGGGACACGCTTGGGCACGGCCAAGGTACCCAACACCATATCCCAACACCTGCCAATTCCACCCCCCCGGACACTGTCTTTCAATAACAACCTAGAGTTCGTGTTTTAGATCGACTACTTTGCAGTCGGGACTGCGCATAATCACTGATCTAAAAATCACCTTGCATCTCAAATAACTACTCACTCGTTATGTAATCAATATTGGTGGTTCTGCTCCTCTCCTTGCTCAAACTGATCCCCTCAAAAGCACTGAAACGTTTCAATAAGAACCTATTATCTAACAGGAGCAGTCTAAAAGGTTCACTGTATCATCCGTTGTAGTCAGTCACATTCACTAACCTCATCAAAGGTCTATAATGCCTCAGTTCTGCCCTCTGCTGGGCTGGATAAACCCTCTCTGAACCTGAACTACTTCCTGGGCTGTACTAATAGATGTCCGTGGTGAGAGGTTCTAACTGCCTCCTCCTTTTACTGTTCTTCTTCTGTCACTAAGATCTCATTGTTCTGGTCTAAACATCTGCTGGGAGTATTACTACTGAGGGAATCCCAGCGTGAGCTGAGTTGATGGTAATAGTGTGGATGATGATTGGGAGTGTCATCCAGCAGTACTCTGTTAGCCCGTGGAGCAGTTGTTCTTGGGGGGTTAAGTGCTTTGCGCTAGGGCACAACGGCAGGCAATGGCATCTAGGATTTGCCAGCTCACTTCCCGCCAGATCTTTCCCCATTAGACCCGGGAATCGAACTGGCAACCCTGCGGTTGCTGGCTTGCCTCTCTAAACGCTTGGCTACCTGCCGACCCATTGATCCAGGAATTTCCTCAGTCTTCCTCAGTCTTAATATCTTGAAATACAGTGGTTGAAGATCTGATAACATTCAGTATCAAAAATATGCAAAAGTAGAGAAAATTAGAAAGGGGGCAAATACTTTTTCACGGCACTGTATTTAGTATCTTTGCATGTTGAAATATCTTTGACCTCTGTGTGTTGCAGGGCTCCCCAGTCCCGTCTGGCGTGGTGGAGTTTGAGAGGCTGCTAAGGGAGTCCCAGAAGGAGGTGCTGAGGCTCCAGAGGCAACTGTCAATCTCCTCCTCCAGAGACACCTCCTCTAAAGACACCTCCTCTAAAGACGCCTCCTCCAGAGACACCTCCTCCAGAGACACCTCCTCTAGAGTCACCTCCTCTAGAGTCACCTCCTCCAGAGACACCTCCTCTAGAGTCACCTCCTCTAGAGTCACCTCCTCCAGAGACACCTCCTCTAGAGTCACCTCCTCCAGAGACACCTCCTCCAGAGTCACCTCCTCTAGAGTCACCTCCTCCAGAGTCACCTCCCCTAAAGACGCCTCATGCAGGAAACACAATGGCCACGACAGGCCCTGCACACCAGAGGAGGAGAGGGTGGAGAAGGTAAGGAAGGATTGGAGCTATTTCCTCTCTCAGCCATAGACTGCTCTGCCCAGCTCCAACACTACCCCCTGCCTCTCTCTCAGCCATAGACTGCTCTGCCCAGCTCCAACACTACCCCCTGCCTCTCTCTCAGCCATAGACTGCTCTGCCCAGCTCCAACACTACCTCCTGCCTCTCTCTCAGCCATAGACTGCTCTGCCCAGCTCCAATACTGCCCCCTGTTGATGATAAAGTGCACTGCATCAGACTGAGGGAAAGGAACTGAAGTCCTTTTCCACTGTAAGATGGCAAGCTCAAATCAACAGACCTGGGTTCAAAAACTATTTGAAATCATTTCAAATACTCTAGCTGTTTGATTGAGCTTCCCTGTTGCAGGTTAACCAATAGTAAACTCCTAAATGCGCAAACCACGTCCACCTTTCAAATTATTTTTTATATTTTAAACGGTATAGAAGTTACTGTCCATCTCACTGTCCATATAACTGTCCATCTCACTGTCCATCTAACTGTCCATCTCACTGTCCATCTAACTGTCCATCTAACTGTCCATACAACTGTCCATCTCACTGTCCATCTAACTGTCCATCTCACTGTCCATCTAACTGTCCATCTCACTGTCCATATAACTGTCCATCTCACTGTCCATCTAACTGTCCATATAACTGTCCATCTCACTGTCCATCTCACTGTCCATCTCACTGTCCATCTCACTGTCCATCTCACTGTCCATATAACTGTCCATCTCACTGTCCATCTCACTGTCCATCTCACTGTCCATCTCACTGTCCATCTCACTGGCCATCTAAGTGCTATTTATCCCCAAACACCACATTTTGCCTCCAGTGTTCCTCCGTCCAGATGTTGAGGTTTTAAACCCTCCAGCTGCTCTGGAATTTGTACAGCAAGCGCTGCAGCGTTTCCCAAAAGGCAGCGCGAGGTGGAGCGAGCGGTGATGTGACGCACCGTGTTTAGGGCCAAGTTTGAGATTAGGCTGAAGCTAACTGACTGACACAGACCGGGCCGTGTCTTTTCACTACAAGGGGTGGATGGGTGATATGATGGGTCCATAGTATTGTCGCTAGTACTGCTGCCCTGCTACGCTGCAGTCAGCCAGGACGGTTTAGGATTATGTGCGTTTGCGTTTGTTAATTTGGAATTTGGTTGGCTGGGGTTTTTCTAGTCTTAGTGTTTGTTTACGTTGGCATAGCTGCTGTTATATAATGGCTGTGTGTTGTTGCTGACCACAGTCATCAGCCTGACTGTCAGAGGACATAATGAGATGATTCCCTGTCTTGAACTTGGGCCAGATCAAGAGACACAAGCCACATTCTCCCTCGGCTCTCTCTCTCTCTCTCTGCAACACTGATGACTAAAGAGTTCTTAGAAATGATTCTTTCCCTCTCCTTCACGCCACTCAATTACACCCAGACGTAACGCCAGGATACACCACGTGTCCGGAAATTTTCACATTTTGGTTGCAGGCTCAATAAGATGTAAAATTAATCAAATAAAACTGATTTAAAACTAAATCAATCTTAAGTTTGAAATGTGCGTTTTAAGGCATGCGTCGTATATGTATGACAACATAAAGTTTCTTGAGTTAAAATTCACTTCTCTCTTTGCAGCTTAGATGAGAATTCTGGTTGTGGTAATCTGTCATTTGTCGGACACACACACGCACGCCACAGAAACGGGCCATGTCATATGGCTGTGCACTCTAATTCCCTCTCTAGCAACAGAATGGTACAGTCCAGTAATCCTCTCTCTGTTGCCGTGGTAGCGGTGAGAGAGAGTTCTGGATGGTAGGTAACGTTAAGACTCCAGCCGACTCTCCAACCAAAGACTTTCCTAGCTGCTTTGCCCTGCCTCACTCTGCTCTGGATAATTGGAGGCTGGGGATATCTTTGACGTTGCCACAGATCACTGCAAAGGGGTAGGTTGTATTTGGTGGGGGTGTGTGTTGGGTGGGGGTGTGTTTAGGTCCCAGTAGCTATGTGTGTGTGCGGTTAACCTTGTGGTATACCTCCTATGTGCTGTAGGACTGAGCTAGGTTATATAGGACATGAATATAACCCTAACTCTATGGACTGTAGGACTGAGCTAGGTTATATAGGACATGAATATAACCTTAACTCTATGGACTGTAGGACTATGGCTAGGCTATACAGGACAGCTTCAGGAGAAATAATCGTAGCCATCTGCAGAATAATCATTAAAGTGCATTCTAGTTAGTTAAGGTTTAGGGTATCCAGATGTGTTGTGTTATTATTGAAATGAGCAAGTGAGAATGTCACCAGAGGAAATTATGACCATAGACTGCTGCCAGCAGCTTCAGTTTGGCTGCTCTGTTGCAGTTATGTGTTCTCCATGTTATTATTGCATGAGTAGTCCCGACTAAGTGGATTTCTTCTGCAGATCTGATACCGTTGTTGCTTTTCAATATTAATTTCACTAAATCCCACATTGTAACTCCCACCCGGGTTTACGGAGGTGCCATAACACTCGCCTGCAAGCTGAAGGGGTGTGAGCCGAGACCTACTAGTCGAGTTACAGTGACACCTGTCCCCAAAACCGATTTTGTAACTGTCGGTCAGTTTGAGATTTCAGATCCCAGATGTGGGAATTTAGACAGCAGCTAGCAGCATATTGTTTGTGACTTAGTGACCGCCAGGATTGGGGACATAGCAGCATATTGTCTGTTACTTAGTGACCGCCAGGCCAGGACTGGGGACAAAGCAGCATATTGTCTGTTACTTAGTGACCGCCATGGCAGGACTGGGGACATAGCAGCATATTGTTTGTGACTTAGTGACCGCCATGGCAGGACTGGGGACATAGCAGCATATTGTCTGTGACTTAGTGACCGCCATGGCAGGACTGGGGACATAGCAGCATATTGTCTGTGACTTAGTGACCGCCATGGCAGGACTGGGGACATAGCAGCATATTGTCTGTGACTTAGTGACCGCCATGGCAGGACTGGGGACATAGCAGCATATTGTTTGTGACTTAGTGACCGCCAGGACTGGGGACAAAGCAGCATATTGTCTGTGACTTAGTGACCGCCATGGCAGGACTGGGGACATAGCAGCATATTGTTTGTGACTTAGTGACCGCCAGGACTGGGGACAAAGCAGCATATTGTCTGTGACTTAGTGACCGCCAGGCCAGGACTGGGGACATAGCAGCATATTGTCTGTGACTTAGTGACCGCCATGGCAGGACTGGGGCCATAGCAGCATATTGTCTGTGACTTAGTGACCGCCATGGCAGGACTGGGGACATAGCAGCATATTGTCTGTGACTTAGTGACCGCCAGGCCAGGACTGGGGACAAAGCAGCATATTGTCTGTTACTTAGTGACCGCCATGGCAGGACTGGGGACATAGCAGCATATTGTTTGTGACTTAGTGACCGCCAGGACTGGGGACAAAGCAGCATATTGTCTGTGACTTAGTGACCGCCAGGATTGGGGACATAGCAGCATATTGTCTGTGACTTAGTGACCGCCAGGCCAGGACTGGGGACAAAGCAGCATATTGTCTGTTACTTAGTGACCGCCATGGCAGGACTGGGGACATAGCAGCATATTGTCTGTGACTTAGTGACCGCCATGGCAGGACTGGGGACATAGCAGCATATTGTCTGTGACTTAGTGACCGCCAGGACTGGGGACATAGCAGCATATTGTCTGTTACTTAGTGACCGCCATGGCAGGACTGGGGACATAGCAGCATATTGTCTGTGACTTAGTGACCGCCAGGACTGGGGACATAGCAGCATATTGTCTGTGACTTAGTGACCGCCATGACAGGACTGGGGACATAACAGTATATTGTTTGTGACTTAGTGACCGCCATGGCAGGACTGGGGACATAGCAGCATATTGTCTGTGACTTAGTGACCGCCATGGCAGGACTGGGGACATAGCAGCATATTGTCTGTGACTTAGTGACCGCCAGGCCAGGACTGGGGACAAAGCAGCATATTGTCTGTGACTTAGTGACCGCCATGGCAGGACTGGGGACATAGCAGCATATTGTTTGTGACTTAGTGACCGCCATGGCAGGACTGGGGACATAGCAGCATATTGTCTGTGACTTAGTGACCGCCATGGCAGGACTGGGGACATAGCAGCATATTGTCTGTGACTTAGTGACCGCCAGGACTGGGGACATAGCAGCATATTGTCTGTGACTTAGTGACCGCCATGGCAGGACTGGGGACATAGCAGCATATTGTCTGTGACTTAGTGACCGCCATGGCAGGACTGGGGACATAGCAGCATATTGTCTGTGACTTAGTGACCGCCATGGCAGGACTGGGGACAAAGCAGCATATTGTCTGTGACTTAGTGACCGCCATGGCAGGACTGGGGACATAGCAGCATATTGTCTGTGACTTAGTGACCGCCAGGACTGGGGACATAGCAGCATATTGTCTGTGACTTAGTGACCGCCATGGCAGGACTGGGGACATAGCAGCATATTGTCTGTGACTTAGTGACCGCCAGCCAGGACTGGGGACATAGCAGCATATTGTCTGTGACTTAGTGACCGCGCAGGACTGGGGACATAGCAGCATATTGTCTGTGACTTAGTGACCGCCATGGCAGGACTGGGGACAAAGCAGCATATTGTTTGTGACTTAGTGACCGCCATGGCAGGACTGGGGACAAAGCAGCATATTGTCTGTGACTTAGTGACCCAGGCCAGGACTGGGGACATAGCAGCATATTGTCTGTGACTTAGTGACCGCCAGGGCAGGACTGGGGACATAGCAGCATATTGTCTGTGACTTAGTGACCGCATGGCAGGACTGGGGACAAAGCAGCATATTGTTTGTGACTTAGTGACCGCCATGCCAGGACTGGGGACATAGTACAGCATATTGTCTGTGACTTAGTGACCGCCAGGACTGGGGACATAGCAGCATATTGTTTGTGACTTAGTGACCGCCATGGCAGGACTGGGGACAAAGCAGCATATTGTTTGTGACTTAGTGACCGCCAGGCCAGGACTGGGGACAAAGCAGCATATTGTTTGTGACTTAGTGACCGCCAGGCCAGGACTGGGGACAAAAAGTGCATTCGGAAAGTATTCAGACCCCTTGACATTTTCCACATTTTGTTACGTTACAGCCTTATTCTAAAATTGATTAAATTAATGTTTTGCTCATCAATCTACACACAATAACCCATAATGACAAAGACAAAACTGTTTTTTAGAAATTTTTGCAAATGTATTAAAAATAAAAAACAGAAATACCTTATTTACATAACTATTCAGACCCTTTGCTATGAGACTCGAAATTGAGCTCAGGTGCATCCTGTTTCCATTGATCATCCTTGAGATGTTTCTACAACTTGATTGGAGTCCACCTGTGGTAAATTCAATTGATTGGACATGATTTGGAAAGGCACACACTTGTCTATATAAGGTCCCACAGTTGACAGTGCATGTCAGAGCAAAATCCAAACCATGAGGTTGAAGGAATTGTCCGTAGATCTCCAAGATAGGATTGTGTCGAGGCACAGGTCTGGGGAAGGGTACCAAAACATTTCTGCAGCATTGAAGGTCCTCAAGAACACAGTGGCCTCCATCATTCTTAAATGGAAGAAGTTTGGAACCACCAAGACTCTTCCTAGAGCTGGCCGCCCGGCCAAACTGAGCAATCGGGGGAGAAGGGCCTTGGTCAGGGAGGTGACCAAGAACCCGTTGGTCACTCTGACAGAGCTCCAGAGTTCCTCTGTGGAGATGGGAGAACCTTCCAGAAGGACAACCATCTCTGCAGCACTCCACCCATCAAGCCTTTATGGTAGAGGGGCCAGATGGAAGCCTCTCCTCAGTAAAAGGTACATGACAGCCCACTTGGAGTTTGCCAAAAGGCACCTAAAGGACTCTCGGACCAATAATTTGTACACTGCAAATTGCAAATTGACCACAACTTAGCCCAAGAAACTTAGGTGGGTGTAACTCAATATTAGGAAGGTGTTCCTAATGTTTTGTATACTCAGTGTATGGTTACAGCAAGCAAGTCTTTGCACTAAATCTGTATATTCCAAAAAAGACCATTTGCTTTTAACCCCCCCATGAGGTTTAAGTGTAAGGGATCTGATGATGAGTAGACAGGGGGTTTGCTGTGCCCTGGCTGTGACAGTGATAGGTCATTAGATCAGGTCACACAGGGCCACCCTCAGGTCACCTGGCTGGGCTCTCAGTGATATGTCATTATCAGCATGGGGCGCTGACAACACTGGACTCGTCTGTTTTGTTTACACACACAAAAAACTCAGTGCAGGATGACACACAGCAAGAGATTTGGCTGTTCACAGTACAAAAATACTAAGGATCACTATGTACTACATGCATACTAAGGTTTGCTTTTCACCTACAAAATAGTCTACATCTTTGACTGTTCCGTTACAAAATGTAACTAATTTGTAAATAAATTAGGCTCATTGGGTCTATTTTGGCTTGTTATATGAGATGAACTCTACATATGAGGCATTATGCAACATCGTCTCTCTCTCTCTCTCTCTCTGTCTTCCCCTCAAATACTATCTGACCTGTATGACACACTGCCTGAACTCTGATAATCTGTGGCTCTGATCTCTGAACCTTAGCATTGTGGGCAAACACTCAAATTCCCTCCTTATACATGGCTATCTGAACTCAGGGGACCGGCCCGCTTTCACTGCCGCACTGACCTGCAACAATGGACTGGGCTTAGGTATTCTATTCTACCGTTCTATTCTATATAATAACAGTAGGGAGGCTATATATACAGGGGGGGAACCGGTGCAGAGTCAATGTGCGGGGGGCACCGGCTAGTTGAGGTAGTTGAAGTAATATGTACATGTGGGTAGAGTTAAAGTGACTATGCATAAATAATTAACAGAGTAGCAGCAGCGTAAAAAGATGGGGTCTCAATTTGTGTCGAGTGAGTGTGTTGTTGCAGAAATAAATCATAAATAAATAGGGAGTGGGGGGGGTTCAGTTTGATCACCTGCCCCTGATCCTGAGCCTGTTTCTGGGGCATGGCCTCGGCTGCCCTAGCCCAGCTACAGCAGTAGATAAGTAGATAAAATTAGACACCTGATTCCCGACTCTTAACCCGCTGAAGCCAGGGTGACAAGGAGATGACACCAATGTCATCCAGATCCACTCCCCCCACACTAAGTCCCCCAGCCACAGCCCTCTGCTGGACTTCAGATTACTGATTCAGTTTTTCCTTCTCATAATGAAAGAGGGGATACCTGATAATAGATCAGCACTCTGAGACGTTTATTAAATACAGGTTCACGAGGACTCTCTCCCTCCTAACTCTAAGAATGTTCTTGAGCAGTGTATTATAATCTAAAAGGAATATTCATTCAAAGAGAGGAGGGTCTCTCCTTTCTAAAGAATCATTAAGATTTACATCCAGTTTGAGGGGATAGGTATCTCTCTCTCTCTCTCTCTCTTTCTCTCTCTCTCTCTCTCTCTCTCTCTCTCTCCCTCTCTCTCTCTGTTGAATGTGAGTCACGTTTCCGGCTGGAGTGATTCTCTGTGGATTAGATGACTGTGTACAGAAGTCAGGCCACTGGGAAGGAAGGAAGGCTGGAGGAGAGCTGGATTATAATCCCTGTCGGTCTATCTGTCAATTAATTGGGGCTGGGAGTCAGGTTGATATGACAGTAGACATCAGTCAGGTTGATATTACAGTAGACGTCAGTCAGGTTGATATTACAGTAGACGTCAGTCAGGTTGATATTACAGTAGACGTCCGTCAGGTTGATATTACAGTAGACATCCGTCAGGTTGATATTACAGTAGACGTCAGTCAGGTTGATATTACAGTAGACATCCGTCAGGTTGATATGACAGTAGACATCAGTCAGGTTGATATTACAGTAGACGTCAGTCAGGTTGATATTACAGTAGACGTCAGTCAGGTTGATATTACAGTAGACGTCAGTCAGGTTGATATTACAGTAGATATCAGTCAGGTTGATATGACAGTAGACATCCGTCAGATTGATATTACAGTAGACATCCGTCAGGTTGATATTACAGTAGACATCAGTCAGGTTGATATTACAGTAGACATCAGTCAGGTTGATATTACAGTAGACGTCAGTCAGGTTGATATTACCGCCGACATCATTCAGGTTGATATTACCGCCGACATCAGTCAGGTTGATTTTACAGTAGACATCAGTCAGGTTGATATTACAGTAGACATCCGTCAGGTTGATATTACAGTAGACATCCGTCAGGTTGATATTACAGTAGACATCCGTCAGGTTGATATTACAGTAGACATCAGTCAGGTTGATATTACAGTAGACATCAGTCAGGTTGATATTACAGTAGACATCAGTCAGGTTGATATTACAGTAGACATCAGTCAGGTTGATATTACAGTAGACATCAATCCGGTTGATATTACAGTAGACATCCGTCAGGTTGATATTACAGTAGACATCCGTCAGATTGATATTACAGTAGACATCAGTCAAGTTGATATTACAGTAGACATCAGTCAGGTTGATATTACAGTAGACATCCGTCAGGTTGATATTACAGTAGACATCCGTCAGGTTGATATTACAGTAGACATCAGTCAGGTTGATATGACAGTAGACGTCAGTCAGGTTGATATTACAGTAGACGTCAGTCAGGTTGATATTACAGTAGACATCCGTCAGGTTGATATTACAGTAGACATCAGTCAGGTTGATTTTACAGTAGACATCAGTCAGGTTGATATTACAGTAGACATCAGTCAGGTTGATATTACAGTAGACATCAGTCAGGTTGATATTACAGTAGACATCCGTCAGGTTGATATTACAGTAGACATCAGTCAGGTTGATATTACAGTAGACATCAGTCAGGTTGATATTACAGTAGACATCAGTCAGGTTGATATTACAGTAGACATTCGTCAGGTTGATATTACAGTACACTATGTTCTCTTAGTCACTTTGTTTGACGCAGCTCTGTTAGGGGGGGAAATGATGCTCAGATCCAATTAGCTGAAGCTCTTTTCAATCTAGCCGTTAGGCAAATAAAATAGTTTAGTCATGGTTCCTAGATTTGAATGAAGGGCTTTGCACCTCTGTCTGACTGCCTGGGTTGTATTAGGTCTAGTGTTGCTGCTTTAGCCATACAGAGCCAACTCTGAGTGCTGTGCTTCATTACGTTGTCTTATGTAATACTCAAGGTCTTCCCCTGCCTTACCCCATTCTTTAGCCTCTTTAATCTGTAGGCCTATCAGGTGAGCTTCAATTATTAAGGCATGATTGTGAACTTCCCTGGTTTGTGTCCCCCTGGCAGGTTGCGGCAGAGACCCCGTGCGTAGCGTTAAATGAGGCTCCAGCCAGGTGTGAGGAGACTCCCAGAGATGAGGAGGAGTCGGGGCCGCGAGTGATCCCAACCCTGCCAGGCCTTTGCCCCGCCCCCACCCCGAGCCCCTCCCACCAGAAGGAGCACACAGAAGACCAGCGACTACAGTTGCTGGTGAGAACAGATACAGTAATATCACATTATAGTCCCACTCACCTCATACAGTATACGACCCCCGTCATGGCTAGCTATACTGACACACACCTCTTGTTGGAGACTGGACTGAAATGGCATCACTAATTGGACTAGTGCGATCAGTAAGCCTACTGCTGAATATTGAAAGCTGGCTAAAGCAGTTATGATGTAATGGTTGCTTGTGGGTCTGAAGGATGGCTTTATCGATGCATTAAGATAAACCCAAGTATTAATGCTAATGCTATGGACAGACAATGGTGAGAAACAAATCAGGTCACAGGTCAAGCGCTTAATTGTCAATATTGCCTTCCTGCAGCTGTGTCTGTCACTGTAGAGGACGAGCTCACACTGCTCACCATTAAGCTGTTGCATCCAGTCAGTCAATTAGACTGAGTCAACTGTCCTACAGTAATAATCATACTGCTTGATTATTTGGCTCTATGTCGCGATGGACGCAGAAATAAGCTGATTTCTCAGTTTTGCTGCTGGGAGACGGGGGCGGGGCCTAACTGACTATGCAAGTAAGCTGCATTTAGAATAAAATAAGAATGCTAAGCTTGGTAAAACCTCGTTACCATGTCAGAGGTCAATATGGAATTAAGGACTTACATTTGATGTTGGATCCGAAACAGATTGATCGTGATTCGTGCAGACACTTTTTTGGCAAACACAAACATGATATGATAATATGCTTTGTCATCTGATACACAGGACAGGACATGGTATCATAGGCATGCATGGTACTCTAGCTGGAGAGGCCTCTGATTGTCTTTTCTCACAGAACAGTGTACATCAAATAGGCCTTTCGAATTTACGAAACAACACAAACGATCACAACAACACTAAAAGTTCCTATTTCAACTACAGCGTTCATATGTCAGTGGGGCAGATATGGAGCAGATGTGGGGTATGGAGTCGGATAAAGATGTTTCTGATGTCAAGTCGCTGTAACGTGACATGCTCAGGCTTTGTGGTGGTGTTTTGTTTCAGGAACGTGACTTGCTCTTTGTGGTGGCGTTTTGTTTCAGGAACGTGACATGCTCTTTGTGGTGGCGTTTTGTTTCAGGAACGTGACATGCTCTTTGTGGTGGCGTTTTGTTTCAGGAACGTGACATGCTCTTTGTGGTGGCGTTTTGTTTCAGGAACGTGACATGCTCTTTGTGGTGGCGTTTTGTTTCAGGAACGTGACATGCTCTTTGTGGTGGCGTTTTGTTTCAGGAACGTGACATGCTCTTTGTGGTGGCGTTTTGTTTCAGGAACGTGACATGCTCTTTGTGGTGGCGTTTTGTTTCAGGAACGTGACATGCTCTTTGTGGTGGCGTTTTGTTTCAGGAACGTGACATGCTCTTTGTGGTGGCGTTTTGTTTCAGGAACGTGACATGCTCTTTGTGGTGGCATTTTGTTTCAGGAACGTGACATGCTCTTTGTGGTGGCGTTTTGTTTCAGGAACGTGACATGCTCTTTGTGGTGGCGTTTTGTTTCAGGAACGTGACATGCTCTTTGTGGTGGCGTTTTGTTTCAGGAACGTGACATGCTCTTTGTGGTGGCGGTTTGTTTCAGGAACGTGACATGCTCTTTGTTGTGGCGTTTTGTTTCAGGAACGTGACATGCTCTTTGTGGTGGCGTTTTGTTTCAGGAACGTGACATGCTCTTTGTGGTGGCGTTTTGTTTCAGAAACGTGACATGCTCTTTGTGGTGGCGTTTTGTTTCAGGAACGTGACATGCTCTTTGTGGTGGCGTTTTGTTTCAGGAACGTGACATGCTCTTTGTGGTGGCGTTTTGTTTCAGGAACGTGACATGCTCTTTGTGGTGGCATTTTGTTTCAGGAACGTGACATGCTCTTTGTGGTGGCGTTTTGTTTCAGGAACGTGACATGCTCTTTGTGGTGGCATTTTGTTTCAGGAACGTGACATGCTCTTTGTGGTGGCGGTTTGTTTCAGGAACGTGACATGCTCTTTGTGGTGGCGGTTTGTTTCAGGAACGTGACATGCTCTTTGTGGTGGCGTTTTGTTTCAGGAACGTGACATGCTCTTTGTGGTGGCGTTTTGTTTCAGGAACGTGACTTGCTCTTTGTGGTGGCGTTTTGTTTCAGGAACGTGACATGCTCTTTGTGGTGGCGTTTTGTTTCAGGAACGTGACATGCTCTTTGTGGTGGCGTTTTGTTTCAGGAACGTGACATGCTCTTTGTGGTGGCGTTTTGTTTCAGGAACGTGACATGCTCTTTGCGGTGGCGTTTTGTTTCAGGAACGTGACATGCTCTTTGTGGTGGCGGTTTGTTTCAGGAACGTGACATGCTCTTTGTGGTGGCGTTTTGTTTCAGGAACGTGAGCTGAGTAATAAGAGAAAAGAATGTGAAAACCTGGAGCATGAAGTAAGGAAGAGATAGAAGGGATGTCTGGATTTGGTAAGGGATCCTCAGGGCTGCACTGGGCCGTCCTCATCCTATCACGTGCCTGTTAACTACTGTACTCAAGGTGCTACTCCCAGTGGGCCAGGTGTTATGACCAGTGGAGGCTGGTGGAGGGAGAAATGCCACTGGAATGGAATGAATGGAACAGTATCAGCCACGTGAAACACAAGGTTCCATTCGTTCTATTCCAGCCATTACACTGAGCCCGTCCTCAGATTTAAAGTGACACCAGCCTCCACTGATTGCCACAGTAATGTTACCACTGTACGACAGTATAGTTACTATAGCGACTCCCTCTGACAGGAGAGCCAGCTTGAGGATGAGCGAGGCAAAAATAAGCATCTAGAAGAGGAGGCGGATCTCCTCAGGAGGAAGGCACAGCTGATTGGCCAGGTCAGTCTCTGTTCTAATCTATTCTATTGTATACCATTCTATTCCATTTTATTATATTCTTTGAGGGCCTCTTATGACAGAATCAATCTACATTATGGTTCAAATGGAACCCTCAACTGTCTTCTCTGTCATGAACCTTCAGTAGACTGGAAGGGCTTCTGTTTTATGGGCCTGTGTTTGTTTTGTGTCTGTCCCTCTCCTCCTGGTCCTGAGGAATGACAGTACTCATGCCCAGTGACTCCTTCTCTTCCTATTCCTCACCCGCTCTCTCTCTCTTCTCTCGCTCTCCACCCCATCCCTCTCTCTCAGGCCTGGGTTGAGAATGAGGAGCTGAGGGAAGACCTCTCTGAAGTGACCACTCAACGTGATTCAGTTCTCAAGGAGAACCAGAGACTCCGTGTCAAACTGGAGAACCTAGAACAGGTCTTAAAGGTACAGGCTGACCTCTAGTATTGTAAAGGTCTTAAAGGTACAGGCTGACCTCTAGTATAGAGCAGGTCTTAAAGGTACAGGCTGACCTCTAGTATAGAGCAGGTCTTAAAGGTACAGGCTGACCTCTAGTATTGTAAAGGTCTTAAAGGTACAGGCTGACCTCTAGTGTTGTAAAGGTCTTAAAGGTACAGGCTGACCTCTAGTATTGTAAAGGTCTTAAAGGTACAGGCTGACCTCTAGTATTGTAAAGGTCTTAAAGGTACAGGCTGACCTCTAGTATTGTAAAGGTCTTAAAGGTACAGGCTGACCTCTAGTATTGTAAAGGTCTTAAAGGTACAGACTGACCTCTAGTATTGTAAAGGTCTTAAAGGTACAGGCTGACCTCTAGTATAGAGCAGGTCTTAAAGGTACAGGCTGACCTCTATTATTGTAAAGGTCTTAAAGGTACAGGCTGACCTCTAGTATTGTAAAGGTCTTAAAGGTACAGGCTGACCTCTAATGTTGTAAAGTTCTTAAAGGTACAGGCTGACCTCTAGTGTTGTAAAGTTCTTAAAGGTACAGGCTGACCTCTAGTGTTGTAAAGTTCTTAAAGGTACAGGCTGACCTCTAGTGTTGTAAAGGTCTTAAAGGTACAGGCTGACCTCTAGTATAGAGCAGGTCTTAAAGGTACAGGCTGACCTCTAGTATAGAGCAGGTCTTAAAGGTACAGGCTGACCTCTAGTGTTGTAAAGGTCTTAAAGGTACAGGCTGACCTCTAGTATAGAGCAGGTCTTAAAGGTACAGGCTGACCTCTAGTATAGAGCAGGTCTTAAAGGTACAGGCTGACCTCTAGTATAGAGCAGGTCTTAAAGGTACAGGCTGACCTCTAGTATTGTAAAGGTCTTAAATGTACAGGCTGACCTCTAGTGTTGTAAAGGTCTTAAAGGTACAGGCTGACCTCTAGTATAGAGCAGGTCTTAAAGGTACAGGCTGACCTCTAGTGTTGTAAAGGTCTTAAAGGTACAGGCTGACCTCTAGTATTGTAAAGGTCTTAAAGGTACAGGCTGACCTCTAGTATAGAGCAGGTCTTAAAGGTAAAGGCTGACCTCTAGTGTAGAGCAGGTCTTAAAGGTACAGGCTGACCTCTAGTATTGTAAAGGTCTTAAAGGTACAGGCTGACCTCTAGTGTTGTAAAGGTCTTAAAGGTACAGGCTGACCTCTAGTATAGAGCAGGTCTTAAAGGTACAGGCTGACCTCTAGTGTAGAGCAGGTCTTAAAGGTACAGGCTGACCTCTAGTGTAGAGCAGGTCTTAAAGGTACAGGCTGACCTCTAGTGTTGTAAAGGTCTTAAAGGTACAGGCTGACCTCTAGTATAGAGCAGGTCTTAAAGGTACAGGCTGACCTCTAGTGTTGTAAAGGTCTTAAAGGTACAGGCTGACCTCTAGTATTGTAAAGGTCTTAAAGGTACAGGCTGACCTCTAGTATAGAGCAGGTCTTAAAGGTACAGGCTGACCTCTAGTGTAGAGCAGGTCTTAAAGGTACAGGCTGACCTCTAGTATTGTAAAGGTCTTAAAGGTACAGGCTGACCTCTAGTGTTGTAAAGGTCTTAAAGGTACAGGCTGACCTCTAGTATAGAGCAGGTCTTAAAGGTACAGGCTGACCTCTAGTGTAGAGCAGGTCTTAAAGGTACAGGCTGACCTCTAGTGTAGAGCAGGTCTTAAAGGTACAGGCTGACCTCTAGTGTTGTAAAGGTCTTAAAGGTACAGGCTGACCTCTAGTATAGAGCAGGTCTTAAAGGTACAGGCTGACCTCTAGTGTAGAGCAGGTCTTAAAGGTACAGGCTGACCTCTAGTGTAGAACAGGTCTTAAAGGTACAGGCTGACCTCTAGTATTGTAAATGTCTTAAAGGTACAGGCTGACCTCTAGTATAGAGCAGGTCTTAAAGGTACAGGCTGACCTCTAGTGTTGTAAAGGTCTTAAAGGTACAGGCTGACCTCTAGTATTGTAAAGATCTTAAAGGTACAGGCTGACCTCTAGTATAGAGCAGGTCTTAAAGGTACAGGCTGACCTCTAGTATAGAGCAGGTCTTAAAGGTACAGGCTGACCTCTAGTGTTGTAAAGGTCTTAAAGGTACAGGCTGACCTCTAGTATAGAGCAGGTCTTAAAGGTACAGGCTGACCTCTAGTGTAGAGCAGGTCTTAAAGGTACAGGCTGACCTTTAGTGTAGAACAGGTCTTAAAGGTACAGGCTGACCTCTAGTATTGTAAAGGTCTTAAAGGTACAGGCTGACCTCTAGTATAGAGCAGGTCTTAAAGGTACAGGCTGACCTCTAGTGTATAGCAGGTCTTAAAGGTACAGGCTGACCTCTAGTGTAGTAAAGTCTTAAAGGTACAGGCTGACCTCTAGTATAGAGCAGGTCTTAAAGGTACAGGCTGACCTCTAGTGTTGTAAAGGTCTTAAAGGTACAGGCTGACCTCTAGTATAGAGCAGGTCTTAAAGGTACAGGCTGACCTCTAGTGTAGAGCAGGTCTTAAAGGTACAGGCTGACCTCTAGTGTAGAACAGGTCTTAAAGGTACAGGCTGACCTCTAGTATTGTAAAGGTCTTAAATGTACAGGCTGACCTCTAGTGTTGTAAAGGTCTTAAAGGTACAGGCTGACCTCTAGTTTAGAGCAGGTCTTAAAGGTACAGGCTGACCTCTAGTGTTGTAAAGGTCTTAAAGGTACAGGCTGACCTCTAGTATTGTAAAGGTCTTAAAGATACAGGCTGACCTCTAGTATAGAGCAGGTCTTAAAGGTACAGGCTGACCTCTAGTGTAGAGCAGGTCTTAAAGGTACAGGCTGACCTCTAGTATTGTAAAGGTCTTAAAGGTACAGGCTGACCTCTAGTGTTGTAAAGGTCTTAAAGGTACAGGCTGACCTCTAGTATAGAGCAGGTCTTAAAGGTACAGGCTGACCTCTAGTGTAGAGCAGGTCTTAAAGGTACAGGCTGACCTCTAGTGTAGAGCAGGTCTTAAAGGTACAGGCTGACCTCTAGTGTTGTAAAGGTCTTAAAGGTACAGGCTGACCTCTAGTATAGAGCAGGTCTTAAAGGTACAGGCTGACCTCTAGTGTAGAGCAGGTCTTAAAGGTACAGGCTGACCTCTAGTGTAGAACAGGTCTTAAAGGTACAGGCTGACCTCTAGTATTGTAAATGTCTTAAAGGTACAGGCTGACCTCTAGTATAGAGCAGGTCTTAAAGGTACAGGCTGACCTCTAGTGTTGTAAAGGTCTTAAAGGTACAGGCTGACCTCTAGTATTGTAAAGGTCTTAAAGGTACAGGCTGACCTCTAGTGTAGTAAAGTCTTAAAGGTACAGGCTGACCTCTAGTATAGAGCAGGTCTTAAAGGTACAGGCTGACCTCTAGTGTTGTAAAGGTCTTAAAGGTACAGGCTGACCTCTAGTATAGAGCAGGTCTTAAAGGTACAGGCTGACCTCTAGTGTAGAGCAGGTCTTAAAGGTACAGGCTGACCTTTAGTGTAGAACAGGTCTTAAAGGTACAGGCTGACCTCTAGTATTGTAAAGGTCTTAAAGGTACAGGCTGACCTCTAGTATAGAGCAGGTCTTAAAGGTACAGGCTGACCTCTAGTGTAGAGCAGGTCTTAAAGGTACAGGCTGACCTCTAGTGTAGTAAAGTCTTAAAGGTACAGGCTGACCTCTAGTATAGAGCAGGTCTTAAAGGTACAGGCTGACCTCTAGTGTTGTAAAGGTCTTAAAGGTACAGGCTGACCTCTAGTATAGAGCAGGTCTTAAAGGTACAGGCTGACCTCTAGTGTAGAGCAGGTCTTAAAGGTACAGGCTGACCTCTAGTGTAGAACAGGTCTTAAAGGTACAGGCTGACCTCTAGTATTGTAAAGGTCTTAAAGGTACAGGCTGACCTCTAGTATAGAGCAGGTCTTAAAGGTACAGGCTGACCTCTAGTATAGAGCAGGTCTTAAAGGTACAGGCTGACCTCTAGTATTGTAAAGGTCTTAAAGGTACAGGCTTCCACACATACACTACCGGTCAAAAGTTTTAGAACACGTACTCATTCCAGGGTTTTCTACATTGTAGAATAATAGTGAAGACATCAAAACTATGAAATAACATATATGAAATCATGTAGTAACCAAAAAAGTGTTAATCAAATCAAAATATATTTTATATTTGAGATTCTTCAAAGTAGCCACCCTTTGCCTTGATGACAGCTTTGCACACTCTTGGCATTCTCTCAACCAGCTTCATGAGGTAGTCACCTGGAATGCATTTCAATTAACAGGTGTGCCTTCTTAAAAGTTAATTTGTGGAATTTCTTTCCTTCTTAATGCATTTGAGCCAATCAGTTGTGTTGTGACAAGGTAGGGGTGGTATACAGAAGATAGCCCTATTTGGTAAAAGACCAAGTCCATATTATGGCAAGAACAGCTCAAATAAGCAAAGAGAAACGACAGTCCATCATTACTTTAAGACATGAAGGTCAGTCAATCTGGAAAATCTCAAGAACTTTGAACATTTCTTCAAGTGCAGTCGCAAAAACCATCAAGCGCTATGATGAAACTGGCTCTCATGAGGACCGCCACAGGAAAGGAAGACCCAGAGTTACCTCTGCTGCAGAGAATACGTTCATAAGAGTTAACTGCACCTCAGATTGCAGCCCAAATAAATGCTTCACAGAGTTCAAGTAACAGACACATCTCAACGTCAACTGTTCAGAGGAGACTGCGTGAATCAGGCCTTCATGGTCGAATTGCTGCAAAGAAACCACTACTAAAGGACACCAATAAGAAGAAGAGACTTGCTTGGGCCAAGAAACATGAGCAATGGACATTAGACCGGTGGAAATCTGTCCTTTGGTCTGGAGTCCATATTTTTGTTTCCAACCGCCGTGTCTTTGTGAGACGCAGAGTAGGTGAACGGATGATCTCTGCATGTGTGGTTGCCACTGTGAAGCATGGAGGAAGAGGTGTGATGGTGTGGGGGTGCTTTACTGGTGACACTGTCTGTGATTTATTTAGATTTCAAGGCACACTTAACCAGCATGGCTACCACAGCATTATGCAGCAATACACCATCCCATCTGGTTTGCGCTTGGTGGGACTATCATTTGTTTTTCAACAGGACATTGACCCAAAACACACCTCCAGGCTGTGTAAGGGCTATTTGACCAAGAAGGAGAGTGATGGAGTGCTGCATCAGATGACCTGGCCTCCACAATCACCCGACCTCAACCCAATTGAGATGGTTTGGGATGAGTTGGACCGCAGAGTGAAGGAAAAGCAGCCAACAAGTGCTCAGCATATGTGGGAACTCCTTCAAAACTGTTGGAAAAGAATGCCAAGAGTGTGCAAAGCTGTCATCAAGGCAAAGGGTGGCTACTTTGAAGAATATAAAATATAACATATATTTTGATTTGTTTAACACTTTTTTGGTTACTACATGATTCCATATGTGTTATTTCATAGTTATGATGTCTTCACTATTATTCTACAAAGAAGGACAACACTAAAGGTCGCTGGTTCTAATCCCTGAGCTGACTAGGTGAAAAATCTGTCGATGTGCCCTTGAGCAAGGCACTTAACCCTAATTGCTCCTGTAAGTCGCTCTGGATAAGAGCGTCTGCTAAATGACCCCAAAAAAAAAAAAAAAAAAAAGGACCCTTGAATGAGTGGGTGTGTCCAAACTTTTGACTGCTACTGTATATATATATATTTTTATACATATAATATTTTTCTCAAACGATTGCCAAGTGAGCGGCTAGTCTGTGTTGAGTGTAAATTTTGTCTGTGAATTTGCCGCGTTCAAGCCGAGTGCATAAAACTATAGAGTCATGATGTAAGCGCTGTGTGACTACATTAAATAGGTGGCTCCTTTGATGCTTGCAGCATATGCGAGAGGTCGCCGAACGAAGGCAGCAGCTGGAACTGGAACATGAGCAGGCTCTGGCTATCCTCAAGTTCAAACAGAACGAGATCAAACGACTACAGCGGGTGAGACGGCAACACCACACCTTGGCCTCTGGTCCTCTGGTCCTCTGGTCCTCTGGTCCTCTGATCCTCTGATCCTCTGGTCCTCTGGTCCTCTGGAGCTCTGGTCCTCTGGTCCTCTGGTCCTCTGGAGCTCTGGTCCTCTGGTCCTCTGGTCCTCTGGTCCTCTGGAGCTCTGGTCCTCTGGTCCTCTGGTCCTCTGGAGCTCTGGTCCTCTGGTCCTCTGGTCCTCTGGTCCTCTGGAGCTCTGGTCCTCTGGTCCTCTGGAGCTCTGGTCCTCTGGTCCTCTGGTCCTCTGGAGCTCTGGTCCTCTGGTCCTCTGGTCCTCTGGTCCTCTGGAGCTCTGGTCCTCTGGTCCTCTGGTCCTCCGGAGCTCAGTTGGTAGAGCGTCTGCTAGATGGCAATAGATTATTGTTCACTCTCCCCTGCCTGCTACACAAGAACCGCTGCCCAGCCAAAGCCAGTCTTAAATATAAGGCGATGCGCCCAGCTATACAACCAGAATGTCCAAGCAAACCCTGTTCCCAGAAATCACTCAGGAAGACCCAAATTACGTCAAATTACATTTTTCGGCTTCACTTTTATTATGGGTATTAAATACTTTTATTATGGGTATTAAATACTTTTATTATGGGTATTAAATACTTTTATTATGGGTAAAGTAGGAGGTAGCCTTTGCGTGCAAAGTTTGTTGGTTAGTTCTGGAGGGAACTATTATGAGGGACTAGATGTGAACTAAGTAACTGAAGAAACTAAATATTTGCATGCATTGAATTACACTTAGTGAGTAGAATCATTAAATAAATAGTGTTTCTTTTTCCATTCAACAGGCTGAGTTTTTCGCCAAGAGGGAGCATGAAGGAGTGGTACAGATGCTGGAGGTAAGTCTGACCTGGTTGTTGTAGTTCTGTGGTGCTGAGGTCTGGTTGTTGTAGTTCTATGGTGCTGAGGTCTGGTTGTTGTAGTTCTAGTCTGACCTGTGTATACAAGGCAGGGCCTCACTCAGGAATGTAATCATCAACATGTATTGATCACAACTTTACTAATGCTGAAGAAATATGCTTTAAAGCAGTATCCAAATCCATTGGATTTAGTGATCACAATATAGTAGCCATATCTAGGAAAACCAAAGTTCCAAAGGCTGGGCCTAATATAGTGTATAAGAGGTCATACAATACGTTTTGTAGTGATTCCTATGTTGTTGATGTAAATAATATTTGTTGGTCTGTGGTGTGTAATGAGGAGCAACCAGACGCTGCACTTGACACATTTATGAAATTGCTTATTCCAGTTACTAATAAGCATGCACCTATTACGAAAATGACTGTAAAAACGGTTAAATCCCTTTGGATTGATGAGGAATTTAAAAAGTGTATGGTTGAGAGGGATGAGGCAAAAGGATTGGCAAATAAGTCTGGCTGCACAACCGATTGGCAAACGTACTGCAAATTGAGAAATCATGTGACTAAACTGAATAAAAAGAAGAAGAAACTATACTATGAAACAAAGATAAATGACATAAAGAATGATAGTAAAAAGCTTTGGAGCACCTTCAATTACATTTTGGGCAAAAAGGCAAACTCAGCTCCATCATTCATTGAATCAGATGGCTCATTCATCACAAAACCCATTGATATTGCCAATTACTTTAATGATTTTTTCATTGGCAAGATTAGCATTCTTAGGTATGATATGCCAGCAACAAACGCTGACACTACACATCCAATTGTATCTGACCAAATTATGAAAGACTAGAATTGTAATTTTTTAATTCCTTAACGTGAGTGTGGAAGAAGTGAAAAACACACACTAAATGTATTGGGTAATGTTTTGTAATATCGTATATAACTGCCTTAATGTTGCTGGACCCCAGGAAGAGTAGCTGCTGCCTTGGCAGGAACTAATGGGGATCCTTAATAAACCCAAGGAAGAGTAGCTGCTGCCTTGGCAGGAACTAATGGGGATCCTTAATAAACCCAAGGAAGAGTAGCTGCTGCCTTGGCAGGAACTAATGGGGATCCTTAATCAATAAAAATACAAAATATAGTATACAGACTTGGCTTATGTTGGCTAATGTTGGCTAATGAGACTGAGGTGAAGTAGCTCTCTCGCGGCTAACGTATCAATATTTATCTCTCTCCCCAGAGAAGTGAGGGTGGAGTGTGTTAGTTTAGAGTCTGTCAGTGTGGCTCTAGGAGGGCACACACACACACAGTCACACACACACACACACACACACACACACACACACACACACAAGAAGTAACACTCTGATTAGATGGAGCTACATCATTGATTATTCAACCAGACATGTCTCATCACCCCGACCGATGCTCTCTCTCTCTCTCTCTCTCTCTCTCTCTCTCTCTCTCTCTCTCTCTCTCTCTCTCTCTCTCTCTCTCCCCCTCTCTCTCTCTCTCTCTCTCTCTCTCTGTCTCTCTCTCTCTCTCTCTCGTCAGTAAGTAGACAAAATACTTCCCTTAGTGGCTGATGCAGTGTGAATACATGAGCAGTCCTTTATTGTAGTTTAAACCCCTGTCAGCATAGAGACGTTATTATAACACAAACCTGCCCTTGTGTTGTTCAATCTAGCACCAGGCTGGATAATATGACAGTTTGAAATGTGAACAGATGACTGTGATGCTTGCTACCTTCCTTGTCAAGTTTATTCATGCTTATATGCTGAAACTGGGAAGTGCCAAGTGTTTTGTGTACTTTTTGAACATATAAAGAACCCACATGGCCCATGACAATTACATATTGTTAATATAAAGACTTGCAATATTATTGTTTGTAAGGGTCACTGGCTCATTTCAAATCCCCAGCTGGTTGATTGGCTCCCAAAGACATCACCATGAAAGAACATCCAACAGCCTGATCATCTTATTGAATGGACTTATTTAATATGTATATTGTTAATGTGTGTGTAAATCCTTTTCTCTGTGATTATATACAGTGTGTTAATGTGTGTGTAAATCCTTTTCTCTGTGATTATATACAGTGTGTTAATGTGTGTGTAAATCCTTTTCTCTGTGATTATATACAGTGTGTTAATGTGTGTGTAAATCCTTTTCTCTGTGATTATATACAGTGTGTTAATGTTTGTGTAAAGCCTTTTCTCTGTGATTATATACAGTGTGTTAATGTTTGTGTAAATCCTTTTCTCTGTGATTATATACAGTGTGTTAATGTGTGTGTAAAGCCTTTTCTCTGTGATTATATACAGTGTGTTAATGTGTGTGTAACATATTCTATTCTAGGACTTGGTCCAGTGTGTGTTGCAGAGGGAGCTGGTACAGTACCGTTACTCTCCTGATTGGTTGGAATTGCTCATTAACTATTCCTCCTACTCTCTCTTTTTCTGTATCTCTCTCTATCCTTCTCTCTTCCTCTTTCTCTCTCTATCCTTCTCTCTTCCTCTTTCTCTCTCTATCCTTCTCGCTTCCTCTTTCTCTCTCTATCTCTCTAAAGCCACTCTCCTTTCAGAGGAGAGACGTTTGGTATGGAGGACAGAGAGAGACGTGCTAGAGAGATCATAGAAACAGACAGGATAGATACTGTATCTATCTCTATGATTTACACAGACAGAGCCTTGTCTCTCAGGACCTGGACTCTGATTGCAGTGTGACTCTAGCATATTAACCATTTGTTCTTTCCTCAACTCACCGTTACACAAGCATGAGTTTGTTTTTAAAGTGCTTTTTCTTTTGTGCTTTGTGTTCTTTCTTTTCCTGCTAACTAGACTACATTGGACTCCATGCAGGTACCAGCAACAACACACAGCCTCTGTTGTAATACTCTACCCAGATCCCAACCTCAACCACCCAGATCCCAACCTCAACCACCCCGTTCCCAACCTCAACCACCCCGTTCCCAACCTCAACCACCCCGTTCCCAACCTCAACCACCCCGTTCCCAACCTCAACCACCCCGTTCCCAACCTCAACCACCCCGCTCCCAACCTCAACCACCCAGATCCCAACCTCAACCACCCAGATCCCAACATCAACCACCCCGTTCCCAACCTCAACCACCCCGTTCCCAACCTCAACCACCCCGCTCCCAACCTCAACCACCCAGATCCCAACATCAACCACCCCGTTCCCAACCTCAACCACCCCGTTCCCAACTTCAACCACCCAGATCCCAACCTCAACCACCCAGATCCCAACCTCAACCAGCCCATTCCCAACCTCAACCACCCAGATCCCAACCTCAACCACCCAGATCCCAACCTCAACCACCCCGTTCCCAACCTCAACCACCCAGATCCCAACCTCAGCCACCCCGTTCCCAACCTCAACCACCCAGATCCCAACCTCAACCACCCAGATCCCAACCTCAACCAGCCCGTTCCCAACCTCAACCACCCAGATCCCAACCTCAACCACCCAGATCCCAACCTCAACCACCCAGATCCCAACCACAACCACCCTGTTCCCAACCTCAGCCACCCCGTTCCCAACCTCAACCACCCAGATCCCAACCTCAACCACCCAGATCCCAACCTCAATCAGCCCGTTCCCAACCTCAACCACCCAGATCCCAACCTCAACCACCCAGATCCCAACCTCAACCACCCCGCTCCCAACCTCAACCAGCCCATTCCCAACCTCAACCACCCAGATCCCAACATCAACCACCCCGCTCCCAACCTCAACCACCCAGATCCCAACCTCAACTATCCCGTTCCCAACCTCAACCACCCAGATCCCAACCTCAACCACCCCGTTCCCAACCTCAACCACCCCGTTCCCAACCTCAACCACCCCGTTCCCAACATCAACCACCCCGTTCCCAACCTCAACCACCCCGTTCCCAACCTCAACCACCCCATTCCCAACCTCAACCACCCCGTTCCCAACCTCAACCACCCCGTACCCAACCTCAACCACCCAGTTCCCAACCTCAACCACCCCATTCCTAACCTCAACCACCCTGTTCCCAACCTCAACCACCCAGATTCCAACATCAACCACCCCGTTCCCAACCTCAACCACCCCGTTCCCGTTCCCAACCTCAACCACCCCATTCCCAACCTCAACCACCCAGTTCCCAATCTCAACCACCCAGTTCCCAACCTCAACCACCCCGTTCCCAACCTCAACCACCCCGTTCCCAACCTCAACCACCCAGATTCCAACATCAACCACCCCGTTCCCAACATCAACCACCCCGTTCCCGTTCCCAACCTCAACCACCCCATTCCCAACCTCAACCACCCCGTTCCCAACCTCAACCACCCCGTTCCCAACCTCAACCACCCCGTTCCCAACCTCAACCACCCAGTTCCCAACCTCAACCACCCCGTTCCCAACCTCAACCACCCCGTTCCCAACCTCAACCACCCAGATTCCAACATCAACCACCCCGTTCCCAATCTCAACCACCCCATTCCCAATCTCAACCACCCCGTTCCCAATCTCAACCACCCTGTTCCCAACCTCAACCACCCTGTTCCCAACCTCAACCACCCAGATCCCAACCTCAACCACCCTGTTCCCAACCTCAACCACCCAGATCCCAATCTCACTCATCCTGTTCCCAACCCCCACCTTAAGCCTCAGTGGAGCTAGATATACTACTAGAACGTGTCTCTACAAAGCCATAGACACAAGGTGTCCTTGCAGCAAGTAGTGGCTCATTAGTTTGAGAATGAAGGACAAATGTAAATGTCACTGCCGGTGATAACCTGATGGTAGTTGTTTCTAGGGATGTATTTATGGAAAGGCAAAGATGGCCTATAATGTTGTAGCAGGCTTTGACTACAGGCTCCAGCCAGGTTACCGTGTGTCAGTGTACTGGACTGTGTGCCTTCTCCTACACATCTGTGTGTTTCAACCAGTTACACACAGGCCTAGTGGTAATTGTGTTCATTTTAAATAATCCCTTTGTGTGGACACGGAGCGTCCCTCTGATTCCAGCTGGCCATCTGTGTGTGAGTGTATATTTGTATGTGTCCGTGTGTGTGTGTGTGTGTGTGTGCATGTCTGCGTGAGCAGTGTGTGTGTAGGCGATTAAAGTGTGTGTGAAACAAGTCGGGGCCGAGTGACGCTGCTGCTAGGTTAGAATGTGTCTATGCCACGGACTCCAGTCCCCCGCTGGGCTGAGCCACGGACTCCAGTCCCCCGCTGGGCTGAGTCACGGACTCCAGTCCCCCGCTGGGCTGAGCCACGGACTCCAGTCCCCCGCTGGGCTGAGCCACGGACTCCAGTCCCCGCTGGGCTGAGCCACGGACTCCAGTCCCCCGCTGGGCTGAGTCACGGACTCCAGTCCCCCGCTGGGCTGAGCCACGGACTCCAGTCCCCGCTGGGCTGAGCCACGGACTCCAGTCCCCCGCTGGGCTGAGCCACGGACTCCAGTCCCCCGCTGGGCTGAGCCACGGACTCCAGTCCCCCGCTGGGCTGAGCCACGGACTCCAGTCCCCCGCTGGGCTGAGTCACGGACTCCAGTCCCCCGCTGGGCTGAGCCACGGACTCCAGTCCCCCGCTGGGCTGAGCCACGGACTCCAGTCCCCCGCTGGGCTGAGCCACGGACTCCAGTCCCCCGCTGGGCTGAGCCACGGACTCCAGTCCCCGCTGGGCTGAGCCACGGACTCCAGTCCCCGCTGGGCTGAGCCACGGACTCCAGTCCCCCGCTGGGCTGAGCCACGGACTCCAGTCCCCCGCTGGGCTGAGTGCACGGAACCTTGCTCATAGGAGAATTGGCTTGGTACTTAAGCTCGAGGTGTTAAGATAGAGTTAGCCTACTTTCTTGGCAGTCGAGCTTTGACCCTGATATAGTGGGGCTTCTCTGTCTCTTCCCTCTCTCTCTCTCTTCCTCTCTCTATCTCTCCCTCTCTCCTCTCCATATCTCTCTCCTCTATATCTCTCTCTTCCCCTCTCTATCTCTCCCTCTCTCCTCTCTCTCTCCCTCTCTATCCCTCTCTCCTCTCTCTCTCTCTCTCTCCCTCTCTCCTCTCTCTCCCTCTCCCTCTCTCTCTCTCCCTCTCCTCTCTCTCTCTCCCTCTTCTCTCTCTCCCCCTCTCCTCTCTCTCTCCCTCTCTCTCTCCCTCTCTCCTCTCTCTCTTCCCCTCTCTATCTCTCCCTCTCTCTCCCTCTCTCCTCTCTCTCTCCCTCTCTCCCTCTCTCCTCTCTCTCCCTCTCTCTATCTCTACATCTCCCTCTCTCCTCTCTCTCTCTCTCTCCCTCTCTCTATCTCTCCCTCTCTCCTCTCTATATCTCCCTCTCTCTCTCCCTCTCTCCCTCTCTCCTCTCTCTCCCTCTCTCTTCTCTCTCTCTCCCTCTCTCCTCTATCTCTCTCCTCTCTCTCCCTCTCTATCTCCCTCTCCTCTCTCTCTCTCCCTCTCCTCTCTCTCCCCCTCTCTTCTCTATATATATCTCCCTCTCTCCTCTCTCTCTCCTCTCTATATCTCCCTCTCCTCTCTCTCCCTCTCTCCTCTCTCTCTCTCTCTCCTCTCTATCTCTCCCTCTCTCCTCTCAATCTCCCCTCTCTCTCTCCCTCTCTCTATCTCGCCCTCTCTCTATACAGTGAGGGAAAAAAGTATTTGATCCCCTGCTGATTTTGTACGTTTGCCCACTGACAAAGAAATGATCAGTCTATAATTTTAATAGTAGGTTTATTTGAACAGTGAGAGACAGAATAACAACAACAAAATCCAGAAAAACGCATGTCAAAAATGTTATAAATTGATTTGCATTTTAATGACGGAAATAAGTATTTGACCCCCTCTCAATCAGAAAGATTTCTGGCTCCCAGGTGTCTTTTATACAGGTAACGAGCTGAGATTAGGAGCACAATCTTAAAGGGAGTGCTCCTAATCTCAGCGTGTTACCTGTATAAAAGACGCCTGTCCACAGAAGCAATCAATCAATCAGATTCCAAACTCTCCACCATGGCCAAGACCAAAGAGCTCTCCAAGGATGTCAGGGACAAGATTGTAGACCTACACAAGGCTGGAATGGGCTACAAGACCATCGCCAAGCAGCTTGGTGAGAAGGTGACAACAGTTGGTGCGATTATTCTCAAATATAAGAAACACAAAAGAACTGTCAATCTCCCTCGGCCTGGGGCTCCATGCAAGATCTCACCTCGTGGAGTTGCAATGATCATGAGAACGGTGAGGAATCAAAACTACACGGGAGGATCTTGTCAATGATCTCAAGGCAGCTGGGACCATAGTCACCAAGAAAACAATTGGTAACACACTACGCCGTGAAGGACTGAAATCCTGCAGCGCGCGCAAGGTCCCCCTGCTCAAGAAAGCACATATACAGGGCCGTCTGAAGTTTGCCAATGAACATCTGAATGATTCAGAGGTGAAAGTGTTGTGGTCAGATGAGACCAAAATGGAGCTCTTTGGCATCAACTCAACTCGCCGTGTTTGGAGGAGGAGAAATGCTGCCTATGACCCCAAGAACACCATCCCCACCGTCAAACATGGAGGTGGAAACATAATGCTTTGGGGGGGGTTTTCTGCTAAGGGAACAGGACAACTTAACCGCATCAAAGGGACGATGGACGGGGCCATGTACCGTCAAATCTTGGGTGAGAACCTCCTTCCCTCAGCCAGGGCATTGAAAATGGGTCGTGGATGGGTATTCCAGCATGACAATTACCCAAAACACACGGCCAAGGCAACAAAGGAGTGGCTCAAGAAGAGGCACATTAAGGTCCTGGAGTGGCCTAGCCAGTCTCCAGACCTTAATCCCATAGAAAATCTGTGGAGGGAGCTGAAAGTTCGAGTTGCCAAACGTCAGCCTCGAAACCTTAATGACTTGGAGAAGATCTGCAAAGAGGAGTGGGACAAAATCCCTCCTGAGATGTGTGCAAACCTGGTGGCCAACTACAAGAAACGTCTGACCTCTGTGATGGCCAACAAGGGTTTTGCCACCAAGTACTAAGTCATGTTTTGCAGAGGGGTCAAATACTTATTTCCCTCATTAAAATGCAAATCAATTTATAGCATTTTTGACATGCATTTTTCTGAATTTTTTTGTTGTTATTCTGTCTCTCACTGTTCATATAAACCTACCATTAAAATTATAGACTGATCATGTATTTGTCAGTGGGCAAACGTACAAAATCAGCAGGGGATCAAATACTTTTTTCCCTCACTCTCTCTCCCTCTCTCCTCTCTATCTCTCCCTCTCTCTATCTCTCCCTCTCTCCCTCTCTCTATCTCTCCCTCTCTCCTCTCTATATCTCCCTCTCTCCTCTCTCTCTCTCCTTCTCTCTATCTCTCCCTCTCTATATCTCCCTCTCTCCTGTCTATCGCTCCCTCTCTCCTCTCTATCTCTCCCTCTCTCCTCTCTCTCTCCCTGTCTTTCTCTTCTCTCAAAGTATTTTAATCCAGTCTCAGTTTTAGGAGCTTGATTTCCTGTCAGAGGGAGTAGCTATAGTAACTATACTGTAGTACAGTGATCCCATAGTCAGCAAATCTCGTACGAGAATGTGAAGCCTATTTGCATTCTGTGTAATCAGTTAGTTGGATCTACTTGCTATCTGTCCCCCTTTGACTTGGTTCATGTTAGAGTTCTAGCAGACATTTGGTACACGCTTTGCTTGGTGTTGTAGGTGAGGTTTGACAGGAAGCTGTGTTCAGACAGGTGTGTGTGTGTGTCAGTGCTTGCGCTTGTGTCTGTGTTTCGTGTAGCTGCGGGCCCCTGTCACATCAGTACCAGGAAACACCCACCACAACCGGAAGCGAAACCAGCCACCTATAGAAACTCACTGGGGGCTGACGCTAAACACTAAACCCTGTAGGGTGTTCTGTAAACCTTGTAGAGCGTTCTGCAAACCCTGTAGAGCGTTCTGTAAACCCTGTAGAGCGTTCTGTAAACCCTGTAGAGCGTTCTGTAAACCCTGTAGAGCGTTCTATAAACCTTGTAGAGTGTTTTGTAAACCCTGTAGAGCGTTCTGTAAACCTTGTAGAGCATTCTGTAAACCCTGTAGAGCATTCTGTAAACCCTGTAGATCGTTCTGTAAACCTTGTAGAGCGTTCTGTAAACCCTGTAGAGCGTTCTGTAAACCCTGTAGAGCGTTCTGTAAACCCTGTAGAGCGTTCTGTAAACCCTGTAGAGCGTTCTGTAAACCCTGTAGAGCGTTCTGTAAACCCGGTAGAGCGTTCTGTAAACCCTGTAGAGCGTTCTGTAAACCCTGTAGAGCGTTCTGTAAACCCTGTAGAGTGTTCTGTAAACCTTGTAGAGCGTTCTGTAAACCCTGTAGAGCGTTCTGTAAACCCTGTAGATCGTTCTGTAAACCCTGTAGAGCGTTCTGTAAACCTTGTAGAGCGTTCTGTAAACCCTGTAGAGCGTTCTGTAAACCTTGTAGAGCGTTCTGTAAACCCTGTAGAGCGTTCTGTAAACCCTGTAGAGCGTTCTGTAAACCCTGTAGAGCGTTCTGTAAACCTTGTAGAGCGTTCTGTAAACCCTGTAGAGCGTTCTGTAAACCCTGTAGAGCGTTCTGTAAACCCTGTAGAGCGTTCTGTAAACCCTGTAGAGCGTTCTGTAAACCCTGTAGAGCGTTCTGCTGGAGCGTTCTGTAAACCCTGTAGATCGTTCTGTAAACCCTGTAGAGCATTCTGTAAACCTTGTAGAGCGTTCTGTAAACCATGTAGAGCATTCTGTAAACCTTGTAGAGCGTTCTGTAAACCCTGTAGAGCGTTCTGTAAACCCTGTAGAGCGTTCTGTAAATCCTGTAGAGCATTCTGTAAACCCTGTAGAGCGTTCTGTAAACCCTGTAGAGCGTTCTGTAAACCTTGTAGAGCGTTCTGTAAACCCCGTAGAGCGTTCTGTAAACCCTGTAGATCGTTCTGTAAACCCTGTAGAGCGTTCTGTAAACCCTGTAGAGCGTTCTGTAAACCCTGTAGAGCGTTCTGTAAACATTGTAGAGCGTTCTGTAAACCCTGTAGAGCATTCTGTAAACCCTGTAGAGCATTCTGTAAACCCTGTAGAGCGTTTTGTAAACCTTGTAGAGCGTTCTGTAAACCCTGTAGAGCGTTCTGTAAACCCTGTAGAGCGTTCTGTAAACCCTGTAGAGCGTTCTGTAAACCCTGTAGAGCGTTCTGTAAACCCTGTAGAGCGTTCTGTAAACCCTGTAGAGCGTTCTGTAAACCTTGTAGAGCGTTCTGTAAACCCTGTAGAGCGTTCTGTAAACCCTGTAGAGCGTTCTGTAAACCCTGTAGAGCATTCTGTAAACCTTGTAGAGCGTTCTGTAAACCCTGTAGAGCATTCTGTAAACCCTGTAGAGCATTCTGTAAACCCTGTAGAGCATTCTGTAAACCCTGTAGAGCATTCTGTAAACCCTGTAGAGCGTTCTGTAAACCTTGTAGAGCGTTCTGTAAACCCTGTAGAGCATTCTGTAAACCCTGTAGAGCGTTCTGTAAACCCTGTGTTCTGACTCAGCTGTGTCTCTGTAGTGGCTTTGCTAGAGTGACTGTGAGCGCTGCACAACTGTGTGTTGGAGGACATGCAATGCAACTCACTGCAAACTACACTAGCTACGCTTCAGATTCTGTTTGTCACCTTACCCATAAAGCCAACACCTCCTACTAAGGCCTTGAAACCTGTTACTCACCCTCCTTTTCCCGCCTTTTTTGTCTTTTAATTTTATCAAAAAATGATTGTAATTGTAAGTGAGTGTTTGTGCATGTTATAATCAGGGGTTGGAACTGGTTCCGGAAAATAACAAACATTTTCAAAGACCGAATCAGAACCGGAACGAAAGTGATCTATACTGTTCCAAAACAGAACCGTTATATTAAAAGCATGGGAACCGGTTAATAACATTTTTTAACGTTCCGGGCATTTTTCTTCAGTCCACACATTTTTTTTTTATATAGGACCTATGCAAAACCCTTCCTCTGTCAATCCGAATCTTCTTCCAGTGTCTGCCTGCCAGCTGAACATCTTTACCAGTGTGTGTGCGTGTAGGTTACCTGACCCTCCCCCTCCGAAGCATAGCTGTAGCCCCTCCCCCTCCGAAGCATAGCTGTAGCCCCTCCCCCTCCGAAGCATATCTGTAGCCTACTGACATTACAAGCGTGATTCAGAAGATAGGGAGATTGGTGAAGTAATTCAATGTCAAGCTAAATGTAAAATAAAATATGTTTTTAGAGGTTTAAAAACTTGCTGGTCGGAACAGTGGAACGGAAAGAAAAAAATAATGGTTCTGTTCAAATAATTTTGGTTCCAACCCCTGGTTATAATAAACAAGTTAACTTGTTGAAGTTGAGATTCTAGTAATATCATTTTGAAATTGTCAAAGTAGGCCACCACACAAATACATTAGCCTATGATCTTTCATTAGCCTCAGAGCTGAAACTAAACGCTCAGCGTGTGTGTGTCAACCTCTTATCTATCTATCTCACACTCTCTCTCTCTCTCTCTCTCTCTCTCTCTCTCTCTCTCTCTCTCTCTCTACTCTCTCTCTCTCTCTCTCTCTCTCTCTCTCTCTCTCTCTCTCTCTCTCTCTGTTCTCTCTCTCTCTCTCTCTCTCTGTCTCTCTCTCTCTCTCTCTCTCTCTCTGTCTCTCTCTCTGTCTCTCTCTTCTCTCTCTCTCTCTCTCTCTCTCTCTCTCTCTCTCTCTCTCTGTCTCTCTGTCTCTGTCTCTGTCTCTGTCTCTGTGCTCTTCAGTCTAAGGTGCGGGAGTTGGAAGATAAGTGTCGCAGCCAGAGTGAACAGTTTGGCCTTCTCAGCCATGAGCTGGAGGCCTTCAGACTGCACGCCGGCAAACTGGACCTGTCTGGCTCCGCCATCCTCACTAACCCCGCCCTCTCCCATCTGACCAACGGGGTGGGCCCCCCTGGAGGTAACCATAGCAACCACTATTACTGTCATGACACTATTACACGCCAATGGGCAATTGTTATTCCTGTGATATCGCCATAACTATTATTACCATAATTACACTATTACACGCCAATGGGCAACTGTTATTCCCATGATATCACCACAACTATTATAACCATATCATATTACCGTAATTACACTAATACATTCCTCATACTCACTCATATTCCCCTTATGAAATACTCTTCCCATCCCAATAAATGTATATCTTCATATGGCCTTTGTATACCCTGTTGGGCTCCTTTGAAATACTACTACCGAATCTCCCTCAGACACAGCTTACCCATATGGTCTATAGTTTGTACCAATATTAATTTTACACTTGAAGATTGCTAAACTAACGTGTTTGTTCCAACTGTGGAGCTCCATGTAGCTAGGATTGTATTACATCTTAAATGGCCATGATTGAGTTTGAAAGGGATTCCACTTGATGCGTTCACTTTGATGCAGACCCGTATGAGGACATTATATTTTGTAATCCTGGCCACAGCTGGCTTTAAAGTATCCCTTAAAGTCCCTGCTGTATCCATCATATATCCATCCATCCATCCATCCATCCATCCATCCATCCATCCATCCATCCATCCATCCATCCATCTACATATCCATCCATCCATCCATCCATCCATCTACATATCCATCCATCCATCCATCCATCCATCCATCCATCCATCCATCCATCCATCCATATATCCATCTACATATCCATCCATCCATCCATCCATCCATCCATCCATCCATCCATCCATCCATCCATCTACATATCCATCCATCCATCCATACATACATATATCCATCCATCCATCCATCCATCCATCCATCCATCCATATATCCATCCATCCATCCATCCATCCATCCATCCATCCATCCATCCATCCATCCATCCATCCATCCATCCATCCATCCATCCATCCATCCATCCATGCGCAGTAGCTGTGCTGTTAGTGTTTTAGATCAAGGTGGCCCATGGGATGATATGAACTCTCTGGGTGATGTGGCCTTCTGGAGTCTGGAGGAGAGAGATACTCTCCCCTGTGACCCCTTTCTACCGTGTACTGGTATTGTTGGCTCATTGACTGTCCCTGTTACTGCTACCGTGAGCACTGTCACCCCCTGTTACTGCTACCGTGAGCACTGTCACCCCCTGTCCTGGTGAGCACTGTCACCCCCTGTCCTGGTGAGCACTGTCACCCCCTGTCCTGGTGAGCACTGTCACCCCCTGTCCTGGTGAGCACTGTCACCCCCTGTCCTGGTGAGCACTGTCACCCCCTGTCCTGGTCTTGTCTGGTACCTGAAGTCGCTGTTAGTTCCATTCTAACGACCCACAAAATCACAGTCCGAATACCCATACTAGGGTACTACATACTTAAACAGCATACTTTACTCTACATACTTAAACAGCATACTTTACTCATCGTCACATACTATTTAGCACGTAGCGTTTAGTAAAAAGTATACAATATGCCACAGCCATCGGTACCGGCTCCTGACAGTAGGTGGGGCGGGGCCGAGTGCGGATGGCTTTTTTCCAAATTCAACATACATGCATCTCATTAACCAACCTGATAATAGCTCATTTCCAATTTGATTAATTTCTCTAAACTCTGAATAGAATAGGAATGGAGTTATAGGCCTACTGAGGCTGGTTATAGGCAGGCTATCACATTCTACCTACACCGTAGTACAGTGTTTCCCAATTCCCCAACACGAGGAGACATGAAATGTTATGTAGTTACGCTGCATCTCTATACAAAGAAACTGTCCGACAGCTAGATCCGGGATTCTTACAGGGTTCAAGTTCAATGTCTAATTGAACTGATTAATGCTCTTCTACAGTGCATTCGGAAAGTATTCAGACCCCTTGACTTTTTCTGCATTTTGTTACATTACAGCCTTATTCTAACATTGATTAAATCGTTTTTCCCCCTCATAAATCTACACACAATACCCCATAATGACAAAGCAAAAACAGGTTTTTAGACATTTTTGTAAATGTATAAAAAAAATCAAAAACTGAAATATCACATTTACATAAGTATTCAGACCCTTTACTCAGTACTTTGTTGAAGCACCTTTGACAGTGATTACAGCCTCGAGTCTTCTTGGGTATGACGCTACAAGCTTGGCACACCTGTATTTGGGGAGTTTCTCCCATTCTTCTCTGCAGATCCTCTCAAGCTCTGTCAGGTTGGATGGGGAGCGTCGCTGCACAGCTATTTTCAGGTCTCTCCAGAGAAGTTTGATCGTGTTTAAGTCCGGGCTCTGGCTGGGCCACTCAAGGACATTCAGAGACTTGTCCCGAAGCCAAACCTGCGATGTCTTGGCTGTGTGCTTAGGGTCGTTGTCCTGTTGGAAGGTAAACCTTCACCCCAGTCTGAGGTCCTGAGCGCTCTGGAGCAGGTTTTCATCAAGGATCTCTCTGTACTTTGCTCCGTTCATCTTTCCCTTGATCCTGACTAGTCTACCAGTCCCTGCCGCTGAAAAACATCCCCCACAGCATGATGCTGACACCACCATGCTTCACGTAGGGATGGAGCCAGGTTTCCTCCAGACGTGACACTTGGCATTCAGGCCAAAGAGTTCAATCTTGGTTTCATCAGACCAGAGAATCTTTTTCTCACGGTCTGAGAGTCCTTTAGGTGCCTTTTGCCAAACTCTAAGCGGGCTGTCATGTGCCTTTTACTGAGGAGTGGCTTCTGTCTGGCCACTAACATGAAGGCCTGATTGGTGGAGTGCTGCAGCGATGGTTGTCCTTCTGGAAGGTTCTCCCATCTCCACAGAGGAACTCTGGAGCTCTGTCAGAATGACCATCGGGTTCTTGGTCACTTCCCTGACCAAGGCCCTTCTTCCCCGATTGCTCAGTTTGGCTGGGCGGCCAGCTCTTGGTAGTTCCAAACTTCTTCCATTGAAGAATGATGGAGGCCACTGTGTTCTTGGGGACCTTCAATGCTGCAGAAATGTTTTGGTACCCTTCCCCAGATCTGTTCCTCAACACAATCCTGTCTCGGAGCTCTACGGACAATTCCTTCGACCTCATGGCTTGGTTTTTGCTCTGACATGCACTGTCAACTGTGGGACCTTATATAGACAGGTGTGTTGCTTTCCAAATCATGTCCAATCAATTGAATTTACCACAGGTGGACTCCAATCAAGTTGTAGAAACAATTTGCAAACATTTCTAAAATGCTGTTTTCGCTTTGTAATTATGGGGTATTGTGTGTAGATTGAGGATTTTTATTGATTTAATCAATTTTAGAATAAGGCTGTAACGTAACAAATGTGGAATAAGTGAAGGGGTCTGAATACTTTCCAAATGCACTGTATATAAACCCTGCATTGCTGATGCTATGTATTGGCCATTGAGAGGCTTTGAAGCCACCGGTCGGCCATATTGGCACTCCCCAGTAGCAGCAGTCCTCCATAGGAATGAATGGGAATCTACAGTATTTCAATTAAATGTTTCAAGGACAAAAATTACATCTATTTAAGTATTTTGTTGTTGTTGTAGTGGGGACAGTAACATTAATAATCTCCAAAAATTATATTTGAAGGAAAATGTTTGTATATATTTTAGTCCTTTTTTAAAAAATGTTTAGCTCACATAATACATTTTAAAGTATGCACTAAGGTGTCTGTAATAGAATAAACGTGGAATAAATGCATTTCTGTAGCTTACAAAATATTTGTTATAACGGCGGGGGAGAGCCAAGATGGAGGCGCAGTGGCTTCAACACAGCGCCCCCTATCAGTCACGTAGTGTATATATAAATCATTGGATGTGCCATGGACGGTGCTGTGCTTGGGGGTTGTGACCTCGAAGCACAGAGACAGATGGAGACGGGAGGGTTTTACTCCACTGTTTAATCAGCCAGGGATGACCTAGGCCCGCCTGCCTTCACCACCTTCACATCCTACTGGTCACCTAGCAGCCTGCGCACCAACCGCACACCAACCATCTAGCTAACTACAAACAGGAGACTGGGGTTAGATGGGAATATTTGTGGCCTGGTGTGACCAGCGGTCTAGGCCACTGCCTCCAGAACACATGTGCTGCTGCTCGCATGGGTTCCGATCCAACCCACTGCTCTTCTAGCACGCTCTCTCACCCTACCTTTCCTCTCACTCTGTCACCGTCCTACCTAATAAACGTGAAAAACCAGAAGAGGTGTATGTTTGCTCATGAAGTGTCTTCCTCCTCCTAGATGTGGCAGCAACTCTCCGGATGGGGGCCACCCCTCACGCTGCGGGTCTCACGCGCTCCCCCACCACCAAGCACCGTGAGCTGCCCACCATCAGCCTGACCAAGTCCTCCAGCACCCCCAAGTCTGCCTCTGACACCACCCACCTCTCCCCCAAATCAGCCGAGTCACACCACAGCCCACGCAGGACCAGCCCCACGCCACACGAGGTGAGACCACCAGCACTGTTTCACATCATTCAATCACTACTCACTAGGGGAGAATCACTACTCACTAGGGAGAATCACTACTCACTAGGGAGAATCACTACTCACTAGGGAGAATCACTACTCACTAGGGAGAATCACTACTCACTAGGGAGAATCACTACTCACTAGGGGAGAATCACTACTCACTAGGGGAGAATCACTACTCACTAGGGAGAATCCCTACTCACTAGGGGAGAATCACTACTCACTAGGGGAGAATCACTACTCACTAGGGGAGAATCACTACTCACTAGGGAGAATCACTACTCACTAGGGAGAATCACTACTCACTAGGGAGAATCACTACTCACTAGGGGAGAATCACTACTCACTAGGGGAGAATCACTACTCACTAGGGGAGAATCACTACTCACTAGGGGAGAATCACTACTCACTAGGGGAGAATCACTACTCACTAGGGGAGAATCACTACTCACTAGGGGAGAATCACTACTCACTAGGGGAGAATCACTACTCACTAGGGAGAATCACTACTCACTAGGGGAGAATCACTACTCACTAGGGAGAATCACTACTCACTAGGGAGAATCACTACTCACTAGGGAGAATCACTACTCACTAGGGGAGAATCACTACTCACTAGGGGAGAATCACTACTCACTAGGGGAGAATCACTACTCACTAGGGAGAATCACTACTCACTAGGGAGAATCACTACTCACTAGGGAGAATCACTACTCACTAGGGAGAATCACTACTCACTAGGGGAGAATCACTACTCACTAGGGGAGAATCACTACTCACTAGGCGAGAATCACTACTCAATAGGGGAGAATCACTACTCACTAGGGGAGAATCACTACTCACTAGGGAGAATCACTACTCACTAGGGAGAATCACTACTCACTAGGGAGAATCACTACTCACTAGGGAGAATCACTACTCACTAGGGAGAATCACTACTCACTAGGGGAGAATCACTACTCACTAGGGGAGAATCACTACTCACTAGGGAGAATCACTACTCACTAGGGAGAATCACTACTCACTAGGGGAGAATCACTACTCACTAGGGGAGAATCACTACTCACTAGGGAGAATCACTACTCACTAGGGAGAATCACTACTCACTAGGGGAGAATCACTACTCACTAGGGGAGAATCACTACTCACTAGGGGAGAATCACTACTCACTAGGGGAGAATCACTACTCAATAGGGGAGAATCACTACTCACTAGGGGAGAATCACTACTCAATAGGGGAGAATCACTACTCCCTAGGGGAGAATCACTACTCACTAGGGGAGAATCACTACTCACTAGGGGAGAATCACTACTCACTAGGGAGAATCACTACTCACTAGGGGAGAATCACTACTCACTAGGGGAGAATCACTACTCACTAGGGAGAATCACTACTCACTAGGGGAGAATCACTACTCACTAGGGGAGAATCACTACTCACTAGGGGAGAATCACTACTCACTAGGGAGAATCACTACTCACTAGGGAGAATCACTACTCACTAGGGAGAATCACTACTCACTAGGGGAGAATCACTACTCACTAGGGAGAATCACTACTCACTAGGGGAGAATCACTACTCACTGGGGAGAATCACTACTCACTAGGGGAGAATCACTACTCACTAGGGAGAATCACTACTCACTAGGGAGAATCACTACTCACTAGGGGAGAATCACTACTCACTAGGGGAGAATCACTACTCACTAGGGGAGAATCACTACTCACTAGGGAGAATCACTACTCACTAGGGAGAATCACTACTCACTAGGGAGAATCACTACTCACTAGGGGAGAATCACTACTCACTAGGGGATAATCACTACTCACTAGGGGAGAATCACTACTCAATAGGGGAGAATCACTACTCACTAGGGAGAGTCACTACTCACTAGGGGAGAATCACTACTCACTAGGGAGAATCACTACTTATTTCATATGGAGAGTTTCCAGTTTAACTTCAAATCGTGACCTGGAATCATGTGTAGTAGTCCAGTAGTCTTACCAAGGGCATGACTATATGGCCATTTCAGACTGACTCAGTGTTTTGGTTTTGGTTTAACTCCCGTACAGTAGCTAAAGAAATTAGCGTAGACTATCATTTGCAACACTCGCACAAAAATATTTTAATTTAAATAAAAATTATATTAGACATGCCACTGACATCTTTAGTCATGAGAATAATTGCTAAGCTATTTTCAATCAATTGGGCTCAAATCTTCCTCAAGTCCTCAAGATCAAACCACTCATGGATTGTCTCCTCTAAATGGCATTATCATTCCTATGGATTTGCATGTCAGACTTCATGAATTAAAAAAAACGTCATTAGCCTTTTTCTCTCTCTCTCATGGCACTGACTGTCCTAGCTAAGGATGAAATAAACAATGGCAAATACAGCACATACAGTGTTAGAGATAACAGAATAGGACCTAGTTGACGTTCGGGGGTCTGTCTGCTATCAGTGTTAGAGATAACAGGGTTTGGCCGGCCGGGATTTCCTTGTCCCATCACGCTCTAGTGACTCCTTGTGGCGGGCCGGGCGCCTGCAAGCTGACCCTCAGTCGCCAGCTGGACGGTGTTTCCTCCGACGCATTGGTGCGGCTTGCTTCCGGGTTAAGCAAGCAGTGTGTCAAGAAGCAGTGCGGCTTGGCAGGGTCGTGTTTCGGAGGACACATGGCTCTCGACCTTCACCTGTCCCGAGTCCGTAGGGGAGATGCAGCGATGCGACAAGACTATAACTACCAATTGGGAAGAAAAAGGGGTAAAAGTACAAAAAAAGTATTTAAAAAAAACAAAAAGGACAGAATAGGACATTGTTGAGGTTGGCTGATCTAAGTCTTCTCTCATTCAGTTTCCAGCTTTGTGCATTAACTTTTTTCTGTCTCTCTCACATGGCACTATAGTGTAGCACATCCAGTCTCTCTGTAGTGGGTATCCTCCCTCTCATCCAGTCTCTTTGTAGTGGGTATCTATCCTCCTTCTCATCCAGTCTCTCTGTAGTGGGTATCTATCCTCCCTCTCATCCAGTCTCTCTGTAGTGGGTATCTATCCTCCTTCTCATCCAGTCTCTGTGTAGTGGGTATCTATCCTCCCTCTCATCCAGTCTCTCTGTAGTATCTATCCTCCTTCTCATCCAGTCTCTCTGTAGTGGGTATCTATCCTCCTTCTCATCCAGTCTCTCTGTAGTGTCTATCCTCCTCATCCAGTCTCTCTGTAGTGGGTATCTATCCTCCCTCTCATCCAGTCTCTCTGTAGTGGGTATCTATCCTCCCTCTCATCCAGTCTCTCTGTAGTGGGTATCCTCCCTCTCATCCAGTCTCTTTGTAGTGGGTATCTATCCTCCTTCTCATCCAGTCTCTCTGTAGTGGGTATCTATCCTCCTTCTCATCCAGTCTCTCTGTAGTGGGTATCTATCCTCCCTCTCATCCAGTCTCTCTGTAGTATCTATCCTCCTTCTCATCCAGTCTCTCTGTAGTGGGTATCTATCCTCGTTACAAAGCGACTACAGTCATGGGAATGTGTACCTTCTCATCCAGTCTCTCTGTAGTGTCTATCCTCCTCATCCAGTCTCTCTGTAGTGGGTATCTATCCTCCCTCTCATCCAGTCTCTCTGTAGTGGGTATCTATCCTCCCTCTCATCCAGTCTCTCTGTAGTGGGTATCCTCCCTCTCATCCAGTCTCTCTGTAGTGGGTATCTATCCTCCCTCTCATCCAGTCTCTCTGTAGTGGGTATCTATCCTCCCTCTCATCCAGTCTCTCTGTAGTGGGTATCTATCCTCCCTCTCATCCAGTCTCTCTGTAGTGGGTATCTATCCTCCCTCTCATCCAGTCTCTCTGTAGTGGGTATCTATCCTCCCTCTCATCCAGTCTCTCTGTAGTATCTATCCTCCTTCTCATCCAGTCTCTCTGTAGTGGGTATCTATCCTCCTTCTCATCCAGTCTCTCTGTAGTGTCTATCCTCCTCATCCAGTCTCTCTGTAGTGGGTATCTATCCTCCTTCTCATCCAGTCTCTCTGTAGTGGGTATCTATCCTCCTTCTCATCCAGTCTCTCTGTAGTGTCTATCCTCCCTCTCATCCAGTCTCTCTGTAGTGTCTATCCTCCCTCTCATCCAGTCTCTCCATAGTGGGTATCTATCCTCCCTCTCATCCAGTCTCTCTGTAGTGGGTATCTATCCTCCTCATCCAGTCTCTCTGTAGTGGGTATCTAGCCTCCTTCTCATCCAGTCTCTCTGTAGTGTCTATCCTCCCTCTCATCCAGTCTCTCTGTAGTGGGTATCTATCCTCCCTCTCATCCAGTCTCTCTGTAGTGTCTATCCTCCTCATCCAGTCTCTCTGTAGTGGGTATCTATCCTCCTTCTCATCCAGTCTCTCTGTAGTGGGTATCTATCCTCCCTCTCATCCAGTCTCTCTGTAGTGGGTATCTATCCTCCCTCTCATCCAGTTTCTCTGTAGTGGGTATCTATCCTCCCTCTCATCCAGTCTCTCTGTAGTGGGTATCTATCCTCCCTCTCATCCAGTCTCTCTGTAGTGTCTATCCTCCCTCTCATCCAGTCTCTCTGTAGTGGGTGTCTATCCTCCCTCTCATCCAGTCTCTCTGTAGTATCTATCCTCCTTCTCATCCAGTCTCTCTGTAGTATCTATCCTCCCTCTCATCCAATCTCTCTGTAGTGGGTATCTATCCTCCCTCTCATCCAGTCTCTCTGTAGTATCTATCCTCCTTCTCATCCAGTCTCTCTGTAGTGTCTATCCTCCTTCTCATCCAGTCTCTCTGTAGTGGGTATCTATCCTCCCTCTCATCCAGTCTCTCTGTAGTGGGTATCTATCCTCCTTCTCATCCAGTCTCTCTGTAGTGGGTATCTATCCTCCTTCTCATCCAGTCTCTCTGTAGTGGGTATCTATCCTCCTTCTCATCCAGTCTCTCTGTAGTGGGTATCTATCCTCCTTCTCATCCAGTCTCTCTGTAGTATCTATCCTCCTTCTCATCCAGTCTCTCTGTCGTGTCTATCCTCCCTCTCATCCAGTCTCTCTGTAGTGGGTATCTATCCTCCTTCTCATCCAGTCTCTCTGTAGTATCTATCCTCCTTCTCATCCAGTCTCTCTGTCGTGTCTATCCTCCTTCTCATCCAGTCTCTCTGTAGTGTCTATCCTCCTCATCCAGTCTCTCTGTAGTGTCTATCCTCCCTCTCATCCAGTCTCTCTGTAGTGTCTATCCTCCCTCTCATCCAGTCTCTCGGTAGTGGGTATCTATCCTCCCTCTCATCCAGTCTCTCTGTAGTGGGTATCTATCCTCCCTCTCATCCAGTCTCTCTGTAGTGGGTATCTATCCTCCCTCTCATCCAGTCTCTCTGTAGTGGGTATATATCCTCCTTCTCATCCAGTCTCTCTGTAGTGGGTATCTATCCTCCCTCTCATCCAGTCTCTCTGTAGTGGGTATCTATCCTCCTTCTCATCCAGTCTCTCTGTAGTATCTATCCTCCTTCTCATCCAGTCTCTCTGTAGTGGGTATCTATCCTCCTTCTCATCCAGTCTCTCTGTAGTGGGTATCTATCCTCCTTCTCATCCAGTCTCTCTGTCGTATCTATCCTCCCTCTCATCCAGTCTCTCTGTAGTGTCTATCCTCCTTCTCATCCAGTCTCTCTGTAGTGTCTATCCTCCCTCTCATCCAGTCTCTCTGTAGTGGGTATCTATCCTCCTTCTCATCCAGTCTCTCTGTAGTGGGTATCTATCCTCCCTCTCATCCAGTCTCTCTGTAGTGGGTATCTATCCTCCTTCTCACCCAGTCTCTCTGTAGTATATATCCTCCTTCTCATCCAGTCTCTCTGTAGTATCTATCCTCCCTCTCATCCAGTCTCTCTGTAGTGTCTATCCTCCCTCTCATCCAGTCTCTCTGTAGTGGGTATCTATCCTCCTTCTCATCCAGTCTCTCTGTAGTGGGTATCTATCCTCCCTCTCATCCAGTCTCTCTGTAGTGGGTATCCTCCCTCTCATCCAGTCTCTCTGTAGTGGGTATCCTCCCTCTCATCCAGTCTCTCCATAGTGGGTATCTATCCTCCCTCTCATCCAGTCTCTCCATAGTGGGTATCTATACTCCTCATCCAGTCTCTCTGTAGTGGGTATCTATACTCCTTCTCATCCAGTCTCTCTGTAGTGGGTATCTATCCTCCCTCTCATCCAGTCTCTCTGTAGTGGGTATCTATCCTCCTTTTCATCCAGTCTCTCTGTAGTGGGTATCTATCCTCCTTTTCATCCAGTCTCTCTGTAGTGGGTATCTATCCTCCCTCTCATCCAGTCTCTCTGTAGTGGGTATCTATCCTCCTTCTCATCCAGTCTCTCTGTAGTGGGTATCTATCCTCCTTCTCATCCAGTCTCTCTGTAGTATCTATCCTCCTTCTCATCCAGTCTCTCTGTGGTGGGTATCTATCCTCCTTCTCATCCAGTCTCTCTGTAGTATCTATCCTCCTTCTCATCCAGTCTCTCTGTCGTGTCTATCCTCCCTCTCATCCAGTCTCTCTGTAGTGGGTATCTATCCTCCTTCTCATCCAGTCTCTCTGTAGTATCTATCCTCCTTCTCATCCAGTCTCTCTGTCGTGTCTATCCTCCTTCTCATCCAGTCTCTCTGTAGTGTCTATCCTCCTCATCCAGTCTCTCTGTAGTGTCTATCCTCCCTCTCATCCAGTCTCTCTGTAGTGTCTATCCTCCCTCTCATCCAGTCTCTCGGTAGTGGGTATCTATCCTCCCTCTCATCCAGTCTCTCTGTAGTGGGTATCTATCCTCCCTCTCATCCAGTCTCTCTGTAGTGGGTATCTATCCTCCCTCTCATCCAGTCTCTCTGTAGTGGGTATATATCCTCCTTCTCATCCAGTCTCTCTGTAGTGGGTATCTATCCTCCCTCTCATCCAGTCTCTCTGTAGTGGGTATCTATCCTCCTTCTCATCCAGTCTCTCTGTAGTATCTATCCTCCTTCTCATCCAGTCTCTCTGTAGTGGGTATCTATCCTCCTTCTCATCCAGTCTCTCTGTAGTGGGTATCTATCCTCCTTCTCATCCAGTCTCTCTGTCGTATCTATCCTCCCTCTCATCCAGTCTCTCTGTAGTGTCTATCCTCCTTCTTATCCAGTCTCTCTGTAGTGTCTATCCTCCCTCTCATCCAGTCTCTCTGTAGTGGGTATCTATCCTCCTTCTCATCCAGTCTCTCTGTAGTGGGTATCTATCCTCCCTCTCATCCAGTCTCTCTGTAGTGGGTATCTATCCTCCTTCTCACCCAGAGTCTCTGTAGTATCTATCCTCCTTCTCATCCAGTCTCTCTGTAGTATCTATCCTCCCTCTCATCCAGTCTCTCTGTAGTGTCTATCCTCCCTCTCATCCAGTCTCTCTGTAGTGGGTATCTATCCTCCTTCTCATCCAGTCTCTCTGTAGTGGGTATCTATCCTCCCTCTCATCCAGTCTCTCTGTAGTGGGTATCCTCCCTCTCATCCAGTCTCTCTGTAGTGGGTATCCTCCCTCTCATCCAGTCTCTCCATAGTGGGTATCTATCCTCCCTCTCATCCAGTCTCTCTGTAGTGGGTATCTATCCTCCTCATCCAGTCTCTCTGTAGTGGGTATCTATACTCCTTCTCATCCAGTCTCTCTGTAGTGGGTATCTATCCTCCCTCTCATCCAGTCTCTCTGTAGTGGGTATCTATCCTCCTTTTCATCTAGTCTCTCTCTGTAGTGGGTATCTATCCTCCTTTTCATCCAGTCTCTCTGTAGTGGGTATCTATCCTCCCTCTCATCCAGTCTCTCTGTAGTGGGTATCTATCCTCCTTCTCATCCAGTCTCTCTGTAGTGTCTATCCTCCCTCTCATCCAGTCTCTCTGTAGTGGGTATATATCCTCCTTTTCATCCAGTCTCTCTGTAGTGGGTATCCTCCCTCTCATCCAGTCTCTCTGTAGTGGGTATCTATCCTCCTTCTCATCCAGTCTCTCTGTAGTGGGTATCTATCCTCCTTTTCATCCATTCTCTCTGTAGTGGGCATCCTCCCTCTCATCCAGTCTCTCTGTAGTGGGTATCTATCCTCCTTCTCATCCAGTCTCTCTGTAGTGGGTATCTATCCTCCTTCTCATCCAGTCTCTCTGTCGTGTCTATCCTCCCTCTCATCCAGTCTCTCTGTAGTGGGTATCTATCCTCCCTCTCATCCAGTCTCTCTGTAGTGGGTATCTATCCTCCTTCTCATCCAGTCTCTCTGTCGTATCTATCCTCCTTCTCATCCAGTCTCTCTGTAGTGTCTATCCTCCTCATCCAGTCTCTCTGTAGTGGGTATCTATCCTCCTTCTCATCCAGTCTCTCTGTAGTGGGTATCTATCCTCCTTTTCATCCAGTCTCTCTGTAGTGGGTATCCTCCCTCTCATCCAGTCTCTCTGTAGTGGGTATCTATCCTCCTTCTCATCCAGTCTCTCTGTAGTGGGTATCTATCCTCCTTCTCATCCAGTCTCTCTGTCGTGTCTATCCTCCCTCTCATCCAGTCTCTCTGTGGTGGGTATCTATCCTCCTTCTCATCCAGTCTCTCTGTCGTATCTATCCTCCCTCTCATCCAGTCTCTCTGTAGTGGGTATCTATCCTCCTTCTCATCCAGTCTCTCTGTAGTGTCTATCCTCCCTCTCATCCAGTCTCTCTGTCATGGGTATCTATCCTCCCTCTCATCCAGTCTCTCTGTAGTGGGTATCTATCCTCCTTCTCATCCAGTCTCTCTGTAGTGGGTATCTATCCTCCTTCTCATCCAGTCTCTCTGTAGTATCTATCCTCCTTCTCATCCAGTCTCTCTGTAGTATCTATCCTCCTTCTCATCCAGTCTCTCTGTAGTGTCTATCCTCCTCATCCAGTCTCTCTGTAGTGTCTATCCTCCCTCTCATCCAGTCTCTCTGTAGTGTCTATCCTCCCTCTCATCCAGTCTCTCGGTAGTGGGTATCTATCCTCCCTCTCATCCAGTCTCTCTGTAGTGGGTATCTATCCTCCCTCTCATCCAGTCTCTCTGTAGTGGGTATCTATCCTCCCTCTCATCCAGTCTCTCTGTAGTGGGTATCTATCCTCCTTCTCATCCAGTCTCTCTGTAGTGGGTATCTATCCTCCCTCTCATCCAGTCTCTCTGTAGTGGGTATCTATCCTCCTTCTCATCCAGTCTCTCTGTAGTATCTATCCTCCTTCTCATCCAGTCTCTCTGTAGTGGGTATCTATCCTCCTTCTCATCCAGTCTCTCTGTAGTGGGTATCTATCCTCCTTCTCATCCAGTCTCTCTGTCGTATCTATCCTCCCTCTCATCCAGTCTCTCTGTAGTGTCTATCCTCCTTCTCATCCAGTCTCTCTGTAGTGTCTATCCTCCCTCTCATCCAGTCTCTCTGTAGAGGGTATCTATCCTCCTTCTCATCCAGTCTCTCTGTAGTGGGTATCTATCCTCCCTCTCATCCAGTCTCTCTGTAGTGGGTATCTATCCTCCTTCTCACCCAGTCTCTCTGTAGTATCTATCCTCCTTCTCATCCAGTCTCTCTGTAGTATCTTTCCTCCCTCTCATCCAGTCTCCCTGTAGTGTCTATCCTCCCTCTCATCCAGTCTCTCTGTAGTGGGTATCTATCCTCCTTCTCATCCAGTCTCTCTGTAGTGGGTATCTATCCTCCCTCTCATCCAGTCTCTCTGTAGTGGGTATCCTCCCTCTCATCCAGTCTCTCTGTAGTGGGTATCCTCCCTCTCATCCAGTCTCTCCATAGTGGGTATCTATCCTCCCTCTCATCCAGTCTCTCCATAGTGAGTATCTATCCTCCTTCTCATCCAGTCTCTCTGTAGTGGGTATCTATCCTCCTTCTCATCCAGTCTCTCTGTAGTGGGTATCTATCCTCCCTCTCATCCAGTCTCTCTGTAGTGGGTATCTATCCTCCTTTTCATCCAGTCTCTCCGTAGTGGGTATCTATCCTCCCTCTCATCCAGTCTCTCCATAGTGAGTATCTATCCTCCTTCTCATCCAGTCTCTCTGTAGTGGGTATCTATCTTCCCTCTCATCCAGTCTCTCTGTAGTGGGTATCTATCCTCCTTCTCACCCAGTCTCTCTGTAGTATCTATCCTCCTTCTCATCCAGTCTCTCTGTAGTATCTTTCCTCCCTCTCATCCAGTCTCTCTGTAGTGTCTATCCTCCCTCTCATCCAGTCTCTCTGTAGTGGGTATCTATCCTCCTTCTCATCCAGTCTCTCTGTAGTGGGTATCTATCCTCCCTCTCATCCAGTCTCTCTGTAGTGGGTATCCTCCCTCTCATCCAGTCTCTCTGTAGTGGGTATCCTCCCTCTCATCCAGTCTCTCCATAGTGGGTATCTATCCTCCTCTCATCCAGTCTCTCCATAGTGAGTATCTATCCTCCTTCTCATCCAGTCTCTCTGTAGTGGGTATCTATCCTCCTTCTCATCCAGTCTCTCTGTAGTGGGTATCTATCCTCCCTCTCATCCAGTCTCTCTGTAGTGGGTATCTATCCTCCTTCTCACCCAGTCTCTCTGTAGTATATATCCTCCTTCTCATCCAGTCTCTCTGTAGTATCTATCCTCCCTCTCATCCAGTCTCTCTGTAGTGTCTATCCTCCCTCTCATCCAGTCTCTCTGTAGTGGGTATCTATCCTCCTTCTCATCCAGTCTCTCTGTAGTGGGTATCTATCCTCCCTCTCATCCAGTCTCTCTGTAGTGGGTATCCTCCCTCTCATCCAGTCTCTCTGTAGTGGGTATCCTCCCTCTCATCCAGTCTCTCCATAGTGGGTATCTATCCTCCCTCTCATCCAGTCTCTCCATAGTGGGTATCTATACTCCTCATCCAGTCTCTCTGTAGTGGGTATCTATACTCCTTCTCATCCAGTCTCTCTGTAGTGGGTATCTATCCTCCCTCTCATCCAGTCTCTCTGTAGTGGGTATCTATCCTCCTTTTCATCCAGTCTCTCTGTAGTGGGTATCTATCCTCCTTTTCATCCAGTCTCTCTGTAGTGGGTATCTATCCTCCCTCTCATCCAGTCTCTCTGTAGTGGGTATCTATCCTCCTTCTCATCCAGTCTCTCTGTAGTGGGTATCTATCCTCCTTCTCATCCAGTCTCTCTGTAGTATCTATCCTCCTTCTCATCCAGTCTCTCTGTAGTGGGTATCTATCCTCCTTCTCATCCAGTCTCTCTGTAGTATCTATCCTCCTTCTCATCCAGTCTCTCTGTCGTGTCTATCCTCCCTCTCATCCAGTCTCTCTGTAGTGGGTATCTATCCTCCTTCTCATCCAGTCTCTCTGTAGTATCTATCCTCCTTCTCATCCAGTCTCTCTGTCGTGTCTATCCTCCTTCTCATCCAGTCTCTCTGTAGTGTCTATCCTCCTCATCCAGTCTCTCTGTAGTGTCTATCCTCCCTCTCATCCAGTCTCTCTGTAGTGTCTATCCTCCCTCTCATCCAGTCTCTCGGTAGTGGGTATCTATCCTCCCTCTCTTCCAGTCTCTCTGTAGTGGGTATCTATCCTCCCTCTCATCCAGTCTCTCTGTAGTGGGTATCTATCCTCCCTCTCATCCAGTCTCTCTGTAGTGGGTATATATCCTCCTTCTCATCCAGTCTCTCTGTAGTGGGTATCTATCCTCCCTCTCATCCAGTCTCTCTGTAGTGGGTATCTATCCTCCTTCTCATCCAGTCTCTCTGTAGTATCTATCCTCCTTCTCATCCAGTCTCTCTGTAGTGGGTATCTATCCTCCTTCTCATCCAGTCTCTCTGTAGTGGGTATCTATCCTCCTTCTCATCCAGTCTCTCTGTCGTATCTATCCTCCCTCTCATCCAGTCTCTCTGTAGTGTCTATCCTCCTTCTTATCCAGTCTCTCTGTAGTGTCTATCCTCCCTCTCATCCAGTCTCTCTGTAGTGGGTATCTATCCTCCTTCTCATCCAGTCTCTCTGTAGTGGGTATCTATCCTCCCTCTCATCCAGTCTCTCTGTAGTGGGTATCTATCCTCCTTCTCACCCAGAGTCTCTGTAGTATCTATCCTCCTTCTCATCCAGTCTCTCTGTAGTATCTATCCTCCCTCTCATCCAGTCTCTCTGTAGTGTCTATCCTCCCTCTCATCCAGTCTCTCTGTAGTGGGTATCTATCCTCCTTCTCATCCAGTCTCTCTGTAGTGGGTATCTATCCTCCCTCTCATCCAGTCTCTCTGTAGTGGGTATCCTCCCTCTCATCCAGTCTCTCTGTAGTGGGTATCCTCCCTCTCATCCAGTCTCTCCATAGTGGGTATCTATCCTCCCTCTCATCCAGTCTCTCTGTAGTGGGTATCTATCCTCCTCATCCAGTCTCTCTGTAGTGGGTATCTATACTCCTTCTCATCCAGTCTCTCTGTAGTGGGTATCTATCCTCCCTCTCATCCAGTCTCTCTGTAGTGGGTATCTATCCTCCTTTTCATCTAGTCTCTCTGTAGTGGGTATCTATCCTCCTTTTCATCCAGTCTCTCTGTAGTGGGTATCTATCCTCCCTCTCATCCAGTCTCTCTGTAGTGGGTATCTATCCTCCTTCTCATCCAGTCTCTCTGTAGTGTCTATCCTCCCTCTCATCCAGTCTCTCTGTAGTGGGTATATATCCTCCTTTTCATCCAGTCTCTCTGTAGTGGGTATCCTCCCTCTCATCCAGTCTCTCTGTAGTGGGTATCTATCCTCCTTCTCATCCAGTCTCTCTGTAGTGGGTATCTATCCTCCTTTTCATCCATTCTCTCTGTAGTGGGCATCCTCCCTCTCATCCAGTCTCTCTGTAGTGGGTATCTATCCTCCTTCTCATCCAGTCTCTCTGTAGTGGGTATCTATCCTCCTTCTCATCCAGTCTCTCTGTCGTGTCTATCCTCCCTCTCATCCAGTCTCTCTGTAGTGGGTATCTATCCTCCCTCTCATCCAGTCTCTCTGTAGTGGGTATCTATCCTCCTTCTCATCCAGTCTCTCTGTCGTATCTATCCTCCTTCTCATCCAGTCTCTCTGTAGTGTCTATCCTCCTCATCCAGTCTCTCTGTAGTGGGTATCTATCCTCCTTCTCATCCAGTCTCTCTGTAGTGGGTATCTATCCTCCTTTTCATCCAGTCTCTCTGTAGTGGGTATCCTCCCTCTCATCCAGTCTCTCTGTAGTGGGTATCTATCCTCCTTCTCATCCAGTCTCTCTGTAGTGGGTATCTATCCTCCTTCTCATCCAGTCTCTCTGTCGTGTCTATCCTCCCTCTCATCCAGTCTCTCTGTAGTGGGTATCTATCCTCCTTCTCATCCAGTCTCTCTGTCGTATCTATCCTCCCTCTCATCCAGTCTCTCTGTAGTGGGTATCTATCCTCCTTCTCATCCAGTCTCTCTGTAGTGTCTATCCTCCCTCTCATCCAGTCTCTCTGTCATGGGTATCTATCCTCCCTCTCATCCAGTCTCTCTGTAGTGGGTATCTATCCTCCTTCTCATCCAGTCTCTCTGTAGTGGGTATCTATCCTCCTTCTCATCCAGTCTCTCTGTAGTATCTATCCTCCTTCTCATCCAGTCTCTCTGTAGTATCTATCCTCCTTCTCATCCAGTCTCTCTGTAGTGTCTATCCTCCTCATCCAGTCTCTCTGTAGTGTCTATCCTCCCTCTCATCCAGTCTCTCTGTAGTGTCTATCCTCCCTCTCATCCAGTCTCTCGGTAGTGGGTATCTATCCTCCCTCTCATCCAGTCTCTCTGTAGTGGGTATCTATCCTCCCTCTCATCCAGTCTCTCTGTAGTGGGTATCTATCCTCCCTCTCATCCAGTCTCTCTGTAGTGGGTATCTATCCTCCTTCTCATCCAGTCTCTCTGTAGTGGGTATCTATCCTCCCTCTCATCCAGTCTCTCTGTAGTGGGTATCTATCCTCCTTCTCATCCAGTCTCTCTGTAGTATCTATCCTCCTTCTCATCCAGTCTCTCTGTAGTGGGTATCTATCCTCCTTCTCATCCAGTCTCTCTGTAGTGGGTATCTATCCTCCTTCTCATCCAGTCTCTCTGTCGTATCTATCCTCCCTCTCATCCAGTCTCTCTGTAGTGTCTATCCTCCTTCTCATCCAGTCTCTCTGTAGTGTCTATCCTCCCTCTCATCCAGTCTCTCTGTAGAGGGTATCTATCCTCCTTCTCATCCAGTCTCTCTGTAGTGGGTATCTATCCTCCCTCTCATCCAGTCTCTCTGTAGTGGGTATCTATCCTCCTTCTCACCCAGTCTCTCTGTAGTATCTATCCTCCTTCTCATCCAGTCTCTCTGTAGTATCTTTCCTCCCTCTCATCCAGTCTCCCTGTAGTGTCTATCCTCCCTCTCATCCAGTCTCTCTGTAGTGGGTATCTATCCTCCTTCTCATCCAGTCTCTCTGTAGTGGGTATCTATCCTCCCTCTCATCCAGTCTCTCTGTAGTTGGTATCCTCCCTCTCATCCAGTCTCTCTGTAGTGGGTATCCTCCCTCTCATCCAGTCTCTCCATAGTGGGTATCTATCCTCCCTCTCATCCAGTCTCTCCATAGTGAGTATCTATCCTCCTTCTCATCCAGTCTCTCTGTAGTGGGTATCTATCCTCCTTCTCATCCAGTCTCTCTGTAGTGGGTATCTATCCTCCCTCTCATCCAGTCTCTCTGTAGTGGGTATCTATCCTCCTTTTCATCCAGTCTCTCCGTAGTGGGTATCTATCCTCCCTCTCATCCAGTCTCTCCATAGTGAGTATCTATCCTCCTTCTCATCCAGTCTCTCTGTAGTGGGTATCTATCTTCCCTCTCATCCAGTCTCTCTGTAGTGGGTATCTATCCTCCTTCTCACCCAGTCTCTCTGTAGTATCTATCCTCCTTCTCATCCAGTCTCTCTGTAGTATCTTTCCTCCCTCTCATCCAGTCTCTCTGTAGTGTCTATCCTCCCTCTCATCCAGTCTCTCTGTAGTGGGTATCTATCCTCCTTCTCATCCAGTCTCTCTGTAGTGGGTATCTATCCTCCCTCTCATCCAGTCTCTCTGTAGTGGGTATCCTCCCTCTCATCCAGTCTCTCTGTAGTGGGTATCCTCCCTCTCATCCAGTCTCTCCATAGTGGGTATCTATCCTCCCTCTCATCCAGTCTCTCCATAGTGAGTATCTATCCTCCTTCTCATCCAGTCTCTCTGTAGTGGGTATCTATCCTCCTTCTCATCCAGTCTCTCTGTAGTGGGTATCTATCCTCCCTCTCATCCAGTCTCTCTGTAGTGGGTATCTATCCTCCTTTTCATCCAGTCTCTCTGTAGTGGGTATCTATCCTCCTTTTCATCCAGTCTCTCTGTAGTGGGTATCTATCCTCCCTCTCATCCAGTCTCTCTGTAGTGGGTATCTATCCTCCTTCTCATCCAGTCTCTCTGTAGTATCTATCCTCCTTCTCATCCAGTCTCTCTGTAGTGGGTATCTATCCTCCTTCTCATCCAGTCTCTCTGTAGTGGGTATCTATCCTCCTTCTCATCCAGTCTCTCTGTCGTATCTATCCTCCCTCTCATCCAGTCTCTCTGTAGTGTCTATCCTCCTTCTCATCCAGTCTCTCTGTAGTGTCTATCCTCCCTCTCATCCAGTCTCTCTGTAGTGGGTATCTATCCTCCTTCTCATCCAGTCTCTCTGTAGTGGGTATCTATCCTCCCTCTCATCCAGTCTCTCTGTAGTGGGTATCTATCCTCCTTTTCATCCAGTCTCTCTGTAGTGGGTATCTATCCTCCTTTTCATCCAGTCTCTCTGTAGTGGGTATCTATCCTCCCTCTCATCCAGTCTCTCTGTAGTGGGTATCTATCCTCCTTCTCATCCAGTCTCTCTGTAGTATCTATCCTCCTTCTCATCCAGTCTCTCTGTAGTGGGTATCTATCCTCCTTCTCATCCAGTCTCTCTGTAGTGGGTATCTATCCTCCTTCTCATCCAGTCTCTCTGTCGTATCTATCCTCCCTCTCATCCAGTCTCTCTGTAGTGTCTATCCTCCTTCTCATCCAGTCTCTCTGTAGTGTCTATCCTCCCTCTCATCCAGTCTCTCTGTAGTGGGTATCTATCCTCCTTCTCATCCAGTCTCTCTGTAGTGGGTATCTATCCTCCCTCTCATCCAGTCTCTCTGTAGTGGGTATCTATCCTCCTTCTCACCCAGTCTCTCTGTAGTATCTATCCTCCTTCTCATCCAGTCTCTCTGTAGTATCTATCCTCCCTCTCATCCAGTCTCTCTGTAGTGTCTATCCTCCCTCTCATCCAGTCTCTCTGTAGTGGGTATCTATCCTCCTTCTCATCCAGTCTCTCTGTAGTGGGTATCTATCCTCCCTCTCATCCAGTCTCTCTGTAGTGGGTATCCTCCCTCTAATCCAGTCTCTCTGTAGTGGGTATCCTCCCTCTCATCCAGTCTCTCCATAGTGGGTATCTATCCTCCCTCTCATCCAGTCTCTCCATAGTGGGTATATATACTCCTCATCCAGTCTCTCTGTAGTGGGTATCTATACTCCTTCTCATCCAGTCTCTCTGTAGTGGGTATCTATCCTCCCTCTCATCCAGTCTCTCTGTAGTGGGTATCTATCCTCCTTTTCATCCAGTCTCTCTGTAGTGGGTATCTATCCTCCTTTTCATCCAGTCTCTCTGTAGTGGGTATCTATCCTCCCTCTCATCCAGTCTCTCTGTAGTGGGTATCTATCCTCCTTCTCATCCAGTCTCTCTGTAGTGGGTATCTATCCTCCTTCTCATCCAGTCTCTCTGTAGTATCTATCCTCCTTCTCATCCAGTCTCTCTGTAGTGGGTATCTATCCTCCTTCTCATCCAGTCTCTCTGTAGTATCTATCCTCCTTCTCATCCAGTCTCTCTGTCGTGTCTATCCTCCCTCTCATCCAGTCTCTCTGTAGTGGGTATCTATCCTCCCTCTCATCCAGTCTCTCTGTAGTGGGTATCTATCCTCCTTCTCATCCAGTCTCTCTGTAGTGGGTATCTATCCTCCTTCTCATCCAGTCTCTCTGTAGTGGGTATCTATCCTCCTTCTCATCCAGTCTCTCTGTAGTGGGTATCTATCCTCCTTCTCATCCAGTCTCTCTGTCGTATCTATCCTCCCTCTCATCCAGTCTCTCTGTAGTGTCTATCCTCCTTCTTATCCAGTCTCTCTGTAGTGTCTATCCTCCCTCTCATCCAGTCTCTCTGTAGTGGGTATCTATCCTCCTTCTCATCCAGTCTCTCTGTAGTGGGTATCTATCCTCCCTCTCATCCAGTCTCTCTGTAGTGGGTATCTATCCTCCTTCTCACCCAGAGTCTCTGTAGTATCTATCCTCCTTCTCATCCAGTCTCTCTGTAGTATCTATCCTCCCTCTCATCCAGTCTCTCTGTAGTGTCTATCCTCCCTCTCATCCAGTCTCTCTGTAGTGGGTATCTATCCTCCTTCTCATCCAGTCTCTCTGTAGTGGGTATCTATCCTCCCTCTCATCCAGTCTCTCTGTAGTGGGTATCCTCCCTCTCATCCAGTCTCTCTGTAATGGGTATCCTCCCTCTCATCCAGTCTCTCCATAGTGGGTATCTATCCTCCCTCTCATCCAGTCTCTCTGTAGTGGGTATCTATCCTCCTCATCCAGTCTCTCTGTAGTGGGTATCTATACTCCTTCTCATCCAGTCTCTCTGTAGTGGGTATCTATCCTCCTTTTCATCTAGTCTCTCTGTAGTGGGTATCTATCCTCCTTTTCATCCAGTCTCTCTGTAGTGGGTATCTATCCTCCCTCTCATCCAGTCTCTCTGTAGTGGGTATCTATCCTCCTTCTCATCCAGTCTCTCTGTAGTGTCTATCCTCCCTCTCATCCAGTCTCTCTGTAGTGGGTATATATCCTCCTTTTCATCCAGTCTCTCTGTAGTGGGTTTCCTCCCTCTCATCCAGTCTCTCTGTAGTGGGTATCTATCCTCCTTCTCATCCAGTCTCTCTGTAGTGGGTATCTATCCTCCTTTTCATCCAGTCTCTCTGTAGTGGGCATCCTCCCTCTCATCCAGTCTCTCTGTAGTGGGTATCTATCCTCCTTCTCATCCAGTCTCTCTGTAGTGGGTATCTATCCTCCTTCTCATCCAGTCTCTCTGTCGTGTCTATCCTCCCTCTCATCCAGTCTCTCTGTAGTGGGTATCTATCCTCCCTCTCATCCAGTCTCTCTGTAGTGGGTATCTATCCTCCTTCTCATCCAGTCTCTCTGTCGTATCTATCCTCCTTCTCATCCAGTCTCTCTGTAGTGTCTATCCTCCTCATCCAGTCTCTCTGTAGTGGGTATCTATCCTCCTTCTCATCCAGTCTCTCTGTAGTGGGTATCTATCCTCCTTTTCATCCAGTCTCTCTGTAGTGGGTATCCTCCCTCTCATCCAGTCTCTCTGTAGTGGGTATCTATCCTCCTTCTCATCCAGTCTCTCTGTAGTGTGTATCTATCCTCCTTCTCATCCAGTCTCTCTGTCGTGTCTATCCTCCCTCTCATCCAGTCTCTCTGTAGTGGGTATCTATCCTCCTTCTCATCCAGTCTCTCTGTCGTATCTATCCTCCCTCTCATCCAGTCTCTCTGTAGTGGGTATCTATCCTCCTTCTCATCCAGTCTCTCTGTAGTGTCTATCCTCCCTCTCATCCAGTCTCTCTGTCATGGGTATCTATCCTCCCTCTCATCCAGTCTCTCTGTAGTGGGTATCTATCCTCCTTCTCATCCAGTCTCTCTGTAGTGGGTATCTATCCTCCTTCTCATCCAGTCTCTCTGTAGTATCTATCCTCCTTCTCATCCAGTCTCTCTGTAGTATCTATCCTCCTTCTCATCCAGTCTCTCTGTAGTGTCTATCCTCCTCATCCAGTCTCTCTGTAGTGTCTATCCTCCCTCTCATCCAGTCTCTCTGTAGTGTCTATCCTCCCTCTCATCCAGTCTCTCGGTAGTGGGTATCTATCCTCCCTCTCATCCAGTCTCTCTGTAGTGGGTATCTATCCTCCCTCTCATCCAGTCTCTCTGTAGTGGGTATCTATCCTCCCTCTCATCCAGTCTCTCTGTAGTGGGTATCTATCCTCCTTCTCATCCAGTCTCTCTGTAGTGGGTATCTATCCTCCCTCTCATCCAGTCTCTCTGTAGTGGGTATCTATCCTCCTTCTCATCCAGTCTCTCTGTAGTATCTATCCTCCTTCTCATCCAGTCTCTCTGTAGTGGGTATCTATCCTCCTTCTCATCCAGTCTCTCTGTAGTGGGTATCTATCCTCCTTCTCATCCAGTCTCTCTGTCGTATCTATCCTCCCTCTCATCCAGTCTCTCTGTAGTGTCTATCCTCCTTCTCATCCAGTCTCTCTGTAGTGTCTATCCTCCCTCTCATCCAGTCTCTCTGTAGTGGGTATCTATCCTCCTTCTCATCCAGTCTCTCTGTAGTGGGTATCTATCCTCCCTCTCATCCAGTCTCTCTGTAGTGGGTATCTATCCTCCTTCTCACCCAGTCTCTCTGTAGTATCTATCCTCCTTCTCATCCAGTCTCTCTGTAGTATCTTTCCTCCCTCTCATCCAGTCTCCCTGTAGTGTCTATCCTCCCTCTCATCCAGTCTCTCTGTAGTGGGTATCTATCCTCCTTCTCATCCAGTCTCTCTGTAGTGGGTATCTATCCTCCCTCTCATCCAGTCTCTCTGTAGTGGGTATCCTCCCTCTCATCCAGTCTCTCTGTAGTGGGTATCCTCCCTCTCATCCAGTCTCTCCATAGTGGGTATCTATCCTCCCTCTCATCCAGTCTCTCCATAGTGAGTATCTATCCTCCTTCTCATCCAGTCTCTCTGTAGTGGGTATCTATCCTCCTTCTCATCCAGTCTCTCTGTAGTGGGTATCTATCCTCCCTCTCATCCAGTCTCTCTGTAGTGGGTATCTATCCTCCTTTTCATCCAGTCTCTCCGTAGTGGGTATCTATCCTCCCTCTCATCCAGTCTCTCCATAGTGAGTATCTATCCTCCTTCTCATCCAGTCTCTCTGTAGTGGGTATCTATCCTCCCTCTCATCCAGTCTCTCTGTAGTGGGTATCTATCCTCCTTCTCACCCAGTCTCTCTGTAGTATCTATCCTCCTTCTCATCCAGTCTCTCTGTAGTGTCTATCCTCCCTCTCATCCAGTCTCTCTGTAGTGGGTATATATCCTCCTTTTCATCCAGTCTCTCTGTAGTGGGTATCCTCCCTCTCATCCAGTCTCTCTGTAGTGGGTATCTATCCTCCTTCTCATCCAGTCTCTCTGTAGTGGGTATCTATCCTCCTTTTCATCCAGTCTCTCTGTAGTGGGTATCTATCCTCCCTCTCATCCAGTCTCTCTGTAGTGGGTATCTATCCTCCTTCTCATCCATTCTCTCTGTAGTATCTATCCTCCTTCTCATCCAGTCTCTCTGTAGTGGGTATCTATCCTCCTTCTCATCCAGTCTCTCTGTAGTGGGTATCTATCCTCCTTCTCATCCAGTCTCTCTGTAGTATCTATCCTCCCTCTCATCCAGTCTCTCTGTAGTGTCTATCCTCCTTCTCATCCAGTCTCTCTGTAGTGTCTATCCTCCCTCTCATCCAGTCTCTCTGTAGTGGGTATCTATCCTCCTTCTCATCCAGTCTCTCTGTAGTGGGTATCTATCCTCCCTCTCATCCAGTCTCTCTGTAGTGGGTATCTATCCTCCTTCTCACCCAGTCTCTCTGTAGTATCTATCCTCCTTCTCATCCAGTCTCTCTGTAGTATCTTTCCTCCCTCTCATCCAGTCTCCCTGTAGTGTCTATCCTCCCTCTCATCCAGTCTCTCTGTAGTGGGTATCTATCCTCCTTCTCATCCAGTCTCTCTGTAGTGGGTATCTATCCTCCCTCTCATCCAGTCTCTCTGTAGTGGGTATCCTCCCTCTCATCCAGTCTCTCTGTAGTGGGTATCCTCCCTCTCATCCAGTCTCTCCATAGTGGGTATCTATCCTCCCTCTCATCCAGTCTCTCCATAGTGAGTATCTATCCTCCTTCTCATCCAGTCTCTCTGTAGTGGGTATCTATCCTCCTTCTCATCCAGTCTCTCTGTAGTGGGTATCTATCCTCCCTCTCATCCAGTCTCTCTGTAGTGGGTATCTATCCTCCTTTTCATCCAGTCTCTCCGTAGTGGGTATCTATCCTCCCTCTCATCCAGTCTCTCCATAGTGAGTATCTATCCTCCTTCTCATCCAGTCTCTCTGTAGTGGGTATCTATCCTCCCTCTCATCCAGTCTCTCTGTAGTGGGTATCTATCCTCCTTCTCACCCAGTCTCTCTGTAGTATCTATCCTCCTTCTCATCCAGTCTCTCTGTAGTGTCTATCCTCCCTCTCATCCAGTCTCTCTGTAGTGGGTATATATCCTCCTTTTCATCCAGTCTCTCTGTAGTGGGTATCCTCCCTCTCATCCAGTCTCTCTGTAGTGGGTATCTATCCTCCTTCTCATCCAGTCTCTCTGTAGTGGGTATCTATCCTCCTTTTCATCCAGTCTCTCTGTAGTGGGTATCTATCCTTCCTCTCATCCAGTCTCTCTGTAGTGGGTATCTATCCTTCCTCTCATCCAGTCTCTCTGTAGTGGGTATCTATCCTCCTTCTCATCCAGTCTCTCTGTAGTGGGTATCTATCCTCCCTCTCATCCAGTCTCTTTGTAGTGGGTATCTATCCTCCTTCTCACCCAGTCTCTCTGTAGTATCTATCCTCCTTCTCATCCAGTCTCTCTGTAGTGTCTATCCTCCCTCTCATCCAGTCTCTCTGTAGTGGGTATCTATCCTCCTTCTCATCCAGTCTCTCCATAGTGGGTATCTATCCTCCTTCTTATCCAGTCTCTCTGTAGTGGGTATCCTCCCTCTCATCCAGTCTCTCTGTAGTGGGTATCCTCCCTCTCATCCAGTCTCTCTGTAGTGGGTATCTATCCTCCTTCTCATCCAGTCTCTCTGTAGTGGGTATCCTCCCTCTCATCCAGTCTCTCTGTAGTGGGTATCTATCCTCCCTCTCATCCAGTCTCTCTGTAGTGGGTATCTATCCTCCTTCTCATCCAGTCTCTCTGTAGTGGGTATCTATCCTCCTTCTCATCCAGTCTCTCTGTAGTGGGTATCTATCCTCCTTCTCATCCAGTCTCTCTGTAGTATCTATCCTCCTTCTCATCCAGTCTCTCTGTAGTGTCTATCCTCCCTCTCATCCAGTCTCTCTGTAGTGGGTATCTATCCTCCTTCTCATCCAGTCTCTCTGTAGTGGGTATCCTCCCTCTCATCCAGTCTCTCTGTAGTGGGTATCTATCCTCCTTCTCATCCAGTCTCTCTGTAGTGGGTATCTATCCTCCTTCTCATCCAGTCTCTCTGTAGTGTCTATCCTCCTTCTCATCCAGTCTCTCTGTAGTATCTATCCTCCTTCTCATCCAGTCTCTCTGTAGTGTCTATCCTCCTTCTCATCCAGTCTCTCTGTCGTGGGTATCTATCCTCCTTCTCATCCAGTCTCTCTGTAGTGTGTATCTATCCTCCTTCTCATCCAGTCTCTCTGTAGTGGGTATCTATCCTCCTTCTCATCCAGTCTCTCTGTAGTGGGTATCTATCCTCCATCTCATCCAGTCTCTCTGTAGTGTCTATCCTCCCTCTCATCCAGTCTCTCTGTAGTGGGTATCTATCCTCCTTCTCATCCAGTCTCTCTGTAGTATCTATCCTCCTTCTCATCCAGTCTCCCTGTAGTTTGTATCTATCCTCCTTCTCATCCAGTCTCTCTGTAGTGGGTATCTATCCTCCTTCTCATCCAGTCTCTCTGTAGTGTCTATCCTCCCTCTCATCCAGTCACTCTGTAGTGGGTATCTATCCTCCTTCTCATCCAGTCTCTCTGTAGTGTCTATCCTCCTCATCCAGTCTCTCTGTAGTGGGTATCTATCCTCCTTCTCATCCAGTCTCTCTGTAGTGGGTATCTATCCTCCTTCTCATCCAGTCTCTCTGTAGTGTCTATCCTCCCTCTCATCCAGTCTCTCTGTAGTGGGTATCTATCCTCCTTCTCATCCAGTCTCTCTGTAGTGTCTATCCTCCTTCTCATCCAGTCTCTCTGTAGTGGGTATCCTCCCTCTCATCCATCCATCCATCCATCCAGCCAGCCAGCCAGCCAGCCAGCCAGCCAGCCAGCCAGCCAGCCAGCCAGCCAGGCAGCCAGTCAGCCAGCCAGCCAGCCAGCCAGGCAGCCAGCCAGCCAGCCAGGCAGCCAGCCAGCCAGCCAGCCAGGCACTACCAGCAGCTGGCTCTCTAAAGATCATATTTAGTGAGATAATCCCACTGCTCTGGATTCTGCTGTGGATTATGAAGGATGTAGTAGTTGTACGTGATTATCCTGAAAAGGTTTTTCCCAGGCAGGGAGCTGGAAATAGGATGTCTGTTTTCTCATTGTTTATGTGTAGTGTATCATTCATACCCTATAACTAGTCATACAACCAGACGATGAACGAACACACTCAACATCTGTATCGGTGCGTTTGTATATCAGTGTGTGTATCGGAACCCTATCAGCCCTGGTCAAAAAGTAGTGCACTATATAGGGAAGTAGTGCACTATATAGGGAAATAGTGCACTATATTTTTTACATTTTTAGTCATTTAGCAGACGCTCTTATCCAGAGCGACTTACAGTTAGTGAGTGCATACATACTTTTTTCATACTGGCCCCCCGTGGGAATCAAACCCACAACCCTGGCGTTGCAAACGCCATGCTCTACCAACTGAGCTACACCCCTGCCGGCCATTCCCTCCCCTACCCTGGACGACGCTGGGCCAATTGTGCGCCGCCCCATGGGTCTCCCGGTCGGTTACGACAGAGCCTGGATTCGAACCAGGATCTCTAGTGGCACAGCTAGCACTGCGCTGCAGTGCCTTAGACCACTGCGCCACTCGGGGACTTATAGGGAAGTAGTGCACTGTAGCCTATAGGGAATAGTGTGCCATTTAATCCGACTGGCAGCCTATGTTTGTGTCGCCCTGCAGTATTAGCCAGAGGGAAACATAGGCGGTCATCATTAAGCTGACGCTGGGAGCATTTTGAGAGAAGAGAAGGTTCTGTTTAAGCAGGTTGTTAGTGGCAAATGTCCCAATCCACTGTGAATTGTGACCACACATTATACATAAATCTCTTTGCACAATCTCTGATGTAGAGGGAGAAAGTCGAGGGTAGAAAAACAATACATCATGCGTGTGGCCTTCTACTATTCAGGAGGCATTGATCCAGCCAGGGGTTGGGAAGGTTTTGACTTGCTGGCAGCTCAAAGTTCCAATACAAAGTATATACCACTTAGCGAGCGCTTTTATCCAAAGCTACTTACATTCCAGTGAGGGCATACATATTTTGCATGAATATGTAATCTGTTCCTGACTAGGAATGGACACTGCTAGGAATTGACAAAACCCCTGCGGGGATTTAGATTGCTAGCGCCAAGCCACTGACCCACACAACAGGTTTCCAGTGCCTCATTGTTGACTGTCATGTTGTCAGGTTGACACGGCCAGTGAAGTGGAGGAGTTGGACATTGATGTGTCCCCAGCACCTTACACCGCTCCCAGAGGAGCTTCCCAGCTACAGGTATTCATCGCCAGATACAGGTAAGGACTGGCAGACACAGCTTTGGCCAAATCAGCAGTATGCCTTCGCTATGTTTTACATTTTACATTTACATTTTAGTCATTTAGCAGACGCTCTTATCCAGAGCGACTTACAGTTAGCACATACATTATTTTATCGAACCCACAACCCTGGCGTTGCAAACGCCATGCTCTACCAACTGAGCTACATCCCTGCCGGCCATTCCCTCCCCTACCCTGGACGACGCTGGGTCAATTGTGCGCCGCCCCATGGGTCTCCCGGTCGTGGCCGGCTACGACAGAGCCTGGATTCGAACCAGGATCTCTAGTGGCACAGCTAGCACTGCGATGCAGTGCCTTAGACCACTGCACCACTCGGGAGAAGTGGCGCAGTGTTGTTGATTTTTTTATTTATTTAAAAAGGCAAGTCAGTTAAGAACAAATTCTTATTTACAATGACGGCCTACACCGGCCAAACCCGGAAGACGCTGGGCCAATTGTTGCGCCGCCCCTATGGGACTCCCAATCACGGCCGGTTGTGATACAGCCTGGAATCGAACCAGGGGGTCTGTAGTGACGCCTCAAGCACTGAGACGCAGTGCCTTAAACCGCCGCGCCACTCGGGAGCCCAAACGTGTTGTTGATTTCTCCAAGTTATTGTTTAGATGTTAGTTTTAGTGGTGTTAGTTAGTAGAAAAAAATTGAAGACCAGTTATGTTTCTCGGTATACAACAGTAACAATAAAATGAGATGAGTTGTGTTTCTAATACATAAGTGTTGATAATGTGGCTTTATTTTTCTCCAGCTATAACCCCTATGATGGTCCTAATGATGGGGTGGAGCTACCACTCACCGCTGGGGAGTACATCTATGTTTATGGCGGTATGGATGACGACGGCTTCTATGAAGGTGAGCCTTCTCCAAAAACGTTTTAACACTGAAAGTTAAAAAAATAATGAACACTGAAATGTTAACACTGAGAGTTTTTAGTGTCTGAAACGATTTACCAAACACAAGTCCTCTCTCTCTCTGTGTCCCTCTTCAGGAGAGCTGATGGACGGGCGGAGAGGGCTGGTCCCCTCCAACTTTGTGGAGCGCGTCTCAGACGACGACATGATGAGCGCCCACTTTCCAGAGGGCACGGACATATCCCACAACTCCCTGCTGGACAGCAGCCTGCACAGCGCCAGTCACCAGCACCACCTCTGCCTGGGGGGCCCCGTAACCTCTGAGAGGACTGAGCCTACGTCAGCAGTCTCCGTCCCCTCAGGGGAGCAGGTCTCCTCGGACCCCTCCCTCCCAGACCTCCTTTCCCCAGCCCCCCTCACCAACGGCCTGGATCTGGACCTAGAGGTGGGGGTGGACACTGTGCCTTACCCGCGCAAGCTCACCCTCATCAAGCAGCTGGCCAAGAGCATCATCATCGGCTGGGACGGGCCACTGGTGCCGGCGGGCTGGGGCAACGTGTGGAGCTACAATGTGTACGTGGACCAGGAGCTGAGGCTCAACGTGCCCTTCGGCTCCCAGACTAAAGCTGTCCTGGAGAGACTAGACGTCAACCTCAAGGCCTACCGGGTGTCTGTGCAGAGCCTGACGGAGCGCGGCAGCTCAGACCAGCTCCGTTGCTCATTACTGGTGGGTAGGGACGTGTGTGTGGCGCCTACCCAGCTCAGAGTCCACCGGGTCACCGCGACCTCGGCCAGCCTGGCCTGGCTGCCTAGCAACAGTAACTATGTGCACATTGTGTCCTTGAACGAGGAGGAGATGGAGCTGGTGAAGGCTGGCAGCTACTCACTGTGCCTCAGTAACCTCACGCCCAGCCTTCACTACACAGTCAAGGTGGAGGCTCAGCCACCTCAAACCCCCTGGGAGATACCCCAGGAGAGACGGGAACACAAGACCGCCATCACCACCTTCACCACGTTGGCCGCAGGTACGTGAGCGAGACAGGGGAGCGAGATACTGGAGATCAGAGATACACTACTCAAGTCTGAGTAGGGGGGCTGAAGAACTGCTGGTTTTATACTCTACATGAAAGCTAGTTTGATTCATGTCAGTGATTGGCCAGAGATTCCACTCAACTGGTGTCCCCCAGGGTCTTTAAAACAGTCCCTGATTAGAGAGGAGGAATGTAGTCAGGGGCTGTTTAAGAGCTGAGATTTCCTTGTGGTTTGATGTTTAACCCCTCCCTCTCCCAGGCCCCCCAGACGCTCCTCTGGACGTGCAGCTGGAGCAGGGGCCCTCCCCGGGCATCGCTCTCATCAGCTGGCTGCCTGTCACCATTGATGCTGCTGGGACCTCCAACGGGGTTCGCGTCACCGGATACACAATCTACGCTGACAAGAAAAAGGTGAGCGCTGTAGTATTATTCCCCCGATTGGTCAGTTTGGCCGGGCGGCCAGCTTGGTGGTTCCAAACTTCTTCCATTTAAGAATAATGGTGGCCACTGTGTTCTTGGGGACCTTCAATGCTGCATATTATTATTATTATATTATAGTAGAGTGTTTTAGGTTTAGGATGTAATGGGGCTGAAATTATGCTGGAAGGGAAATGCTTCTGAAATTAGTTTGAATTGGTGTGTCTGTCAGGCCAGTGTTTTAGGAGAGGTTCTGTGCTCTAAATGCCCATTGAGTATGTGTTGCTGTCTTTCTCAAGACAGCGGTGTGTGTTTTAAGTGTTCCACAGTATTTGGGGTGCTTCAGCTTCGACTCTAATGATGTCTTGTCCTGGTGCTGACTTTTGTATTGTTTGTGTCAGATGTGTTTTATGTCTCTGTGTGAGGATAGTGTGTGTAGAGAGTGTGTGTCTGACCCCTCCCCTCTCCTGCCATACCCTAGGTGTTGGAGGTGTCGTCCCCCACGGCGGGCAGTGCCCTGATGGGCCCGTCTCAGATCCAGTCCCTGATGGCAGCCCACGAGCTCACCGTGCGCACCGTGTCTGCCCATGGGGAGTCCACCGACTCTGTGCCAGTCAACGTGCCCGCCAAGTTGGCCGCCATCATGACGGGCCAGGCTTCGGCCACCTCCGCATCCTGCTCCTCATCACCCCCCGTTCACCAGTCACCCCCTGTCCACCAGTCGCCAGCCTACCAGTCACCCCATGTCCACCAGTCGCCAACCTACCAGTCACCTGCTGTCCACCAGTCTCCCCCCTTCCTGTCTTCGTCACCACCCGTCCAGCCCCAATCCCCGTCCTACGGGAACTCAGCTGCCAAAGTCTCCACGCTGCCCTACGCCACTGCCTCGCCACCACTAGACGTCGCACACGCCATGGGCCCCAACGGGGGGCTGCCCTCTGCCAACTCTCCCCCAGTCCACGCTCTCCACACAGAGGCCTCCTCCCCGCACCCTGCCTCGTACGCGGAGGTCTGGGCTAACCCCTTAGCAAAGTATCCTGCCCCCCCTCAGGCTGCCTTGGCAGTGCATGAGGCTATGTCACCTCCAGTAGCACCAAACTATCAGGTCAAGTTACCATCAGTACCGTCAGCCTATGAGGCGATGATGTCACCACCAATACAACCAGCCTATCAGGCCATGCTACCACCAGCCTCTCACATCAACACAACGGTACGTACAACAATGCTTAAACACCTGCTCTAGAACTCTTATTTAGAACTCTAGAACTCAGCTGCTGTAGATTTCTCGTCTAGAACTCTAGAACTCACCTGCTATAGAACTGTCATCAAGACCTCACCTGCTCTAGAACTCTCATCTAGAACTCTAGAACTAACCTGCTCTAGGATGCTCATCTAGAACTCACCTGCTCTAGAATGCTCATCTAGTACTCTAGAACTCACCTACTCTAGAACACTCATCTAGAACTCTAGAACTCACCTGTCATTATCTAGTCTACATTATTGTAACTATGTTAACTAAGTGTACATAATACTGTACATACTGTATTGTCTGTTCTCCTTGCCCCCCAACCAGAGCCCACGTCTAAGCTCAGCAGCAGCGATGGAGCAGAGCAGAGCAGACACAGACAGCCCCGGAGTTCCCCGTCCCGTCATGTCCATCACAGACTTTTTCCCTGTGGAGGACTACTCCCGTGCCAACCTTTCAACCCCTGAGCCCTACCCCACCCCGCCCAAGGCCCCTGTGGCCCCCGCTGGGGACCTCATCAATCACCTGGACTCACACCATCTCCAGCCCCCCAAAGCCCCCTCTCCCCTGGAGTCAGAGCCAGACTACTCCATGGAGAGGTCGACCACACGCCTGGAGTCCATGGAGGAGTTCCTCAGGCAGGACCAGGATGCAGGCTTCAATAGGCAGCCACAGGTTAGTTCATTTGTTAGTTAATTCGTTAATTTGTTAGTTACAGTGCATTCGGAAAGTATTCAGACCACTTGACTTTTTCCACATTTTGTTATGTCGCAGCCCTATTCTAAAATGGATTTATTTATTTATTTCCCTCATCAATGTACACACAATACCCCATAATAACAAAGCAAAAACAGGTTTGTACAAATGTCTAAATGTATCACATTTACATAAGTATTCAGACCCTTTACTCATTACTTTGTTGAAGCACCTTTGGCAGCGATTACAGCCTCGAGTCTTCTTGGGTATGACGCTACAAGCTTGGCACACCTGTATGTGGGGAGTTTCTCCCATTCTTCTCTGCAGATCCTCTCAAGCTCTGTCAGGTTGGATGGGGAACGTCGCAGCACAGCTATTTTCAGGTCTCTCCAGAGATGTTCGATCGGGTTCAAGTCCGGGCTCTGGCTGGGCCACTCAAGGACATTCAGAGACTTGTCCCGAAGCCACTCCTGCGTTGTCTTAGCTGTGTGCTTAGGATTATTGTCCTGTTGGAAGGTGAACCTTCGCCCCAGTCTGAGGTCCTGAGCGCTCTGGAGCAGGTTTTCATCAAGGATCTCTCTGTACTTTGCTCCATTCATCTTTCCCTTGATTCTGACTAATCTCCCAGTCCCTGCCACTGAAAAACATTCTCACAGCATGATGCTGCCACCACCATGCTTCACTGTAGAGATGGTGCCAGGTTTCCTCCAGACGTGACACTTAGCATTCAAAGAGTTCAATCTTGGTTTCATCAGACCAGAGAATCTTGTTTCTCATGGTCTGAGAGTCTTTAGGTGCCTTTTGGCAAACTCCAAGTGGACTGTCATGTGCCTTTTACTGAGGAGTGACTTCCGTCTGGCCACTCTACCATAAAGGCCTGATTGGTGGAGTGCTGCAGAGATGGTTGTCCTTCTGGAAGGTTCTCCCATCTCCACAGAGGAACTCTGGAGCTCTGTCAGAGTGACCATTGGGTTCTTGGTCACCTCCCTGACCAAGGCCCTTCTTCCCCGATTGCTCAGTTTGGCCAGGCGGCCAGCTCTAGGAAGAGTCTTGGTGGTTCCAAACTTCTTCCATTTAAGAATAATGGAGGCCACTGTGTTCTTGGGGACCTTCAATGCTGCAAACATGTTTTGGTACCCTTCCCCAGATCTGTGCCTCGACATAATCCTGTCTCGGAGCTCTACGGACAATTCCTTCAACCTCATGGCTTGGTTTGTGCTCTGACATGCACTGTCAACTGTGGGACCTTATATAGACAGGTGTGTGCCTTTCCAAATCATGTCCAATCAATTGAATTTACCACAGGTGGACTCCATTCAGGTTGTAGAACATCTCAAGGATGATCAATGGAAACAGGATGCATCTACACTCAATTTCAAAGGGTCTGAATACTAATATTGTATTTTATTTGTAATAAATGTTATAACATTTATAAAAACCAGTTTTCGCTTTGTCATTGTTGGGCATTATTGTGTATAGATTGATGAGGATATATTTTTTAAAATCCATTTTAGAATAAGGCTGTAACGTAACAAAATGTGGAAAAAGTCAAGGGGTCTGAATACTTTCTGAATGCACTGTAGTTAGTTAGTTAGTTAGTTAATTAGTTAGTACAGACTGTGCTTCTTTGAATTTCTTTCATTAGTCCATTGTTGATATTGTCCCAAAATGTTTTGCCTGTCAGCAATCAAGTTTTCATGATACAGTATATAACTTTCAAAATACAGAAATACATCCGGTATTATGCATTTTGCGTCATATGATGCTGCGTTTTACATCATATGATGCAAAATGCAACATACGGCTGTATTTCTGTATTTTGAAAGTTATATACAGTACCAGTCAAAAGTTTGGACACACCTACTCATTCAAGGGTTTTTCTTTATTTGTACTATTTTCTACATTGTAGAAAAATAGTGAAGACATCAAAACTATGAAATAACACAACATTTTGGGACTGTATTAACAATGGACTAATGAAACAAATACCGAATACCTTTAAATGTCATGGCCAGTTTCCTGGGCAGATACGATCTGCACGCTGCAGCAGACACCTCTCAATTACTCTTTACTGTCTTAGTGTTCCCCTCTCATTGGCTAGTACTCTCATTGGCTAGTACTCTCATTGGCTAGTACTCTCATTGGCTAGTACTCTCATTGGCTAGTTCTCTCATTGGCTAGTACTCTCATTGGCTAGTACTCTCATTGGCTAGTACTCTCATTGGCTAGTACTCTCATTGGCTAGTACTCTCATTGGCTAGTACTCTCATTGGCTAGTACTCTCATTGGCTAGTACTCTCATTGGCTAGTACTCTCATTGGCTAGTACTCTCTGTATTTTAATCCTCTGATGATGTGGATAACGCAGGCTCAGAAAGAAACTCTTACATTTAACATTTTGGTCATTTAGCAGACGCTCTTAACCAGAGCGACTTACAGTTAGTGAGTGCATACATTTTTCATACTGCATACTCTTAGAGAGCGGAGTGGCCATGCCCTCACACACAGGTTGAAGAGTGCCAACATCACCCAGCCTCACCCCTTGTTTTTGATGAACCAGTTACTCCTCTGGGTCTAGGAAAAGGCTGTGGGATCATTATGTATCAACAGGGTGCTTCAGACTAGAGAGCGTTGAGGATAGAGGCAGGATACCAAGATATAACAGGGCTCATGGTACAATTTAGGCTAAGAAAATGTACATTTGGGGGATTTACCTTAATACATTAAAGTTTCGCTTGCATTGGCACCTAGAGTTAATAGCAATACAAAAATATCAACTCTAAACGTAGATTTGTATGTTTTGTATGAGTTAGATACAGGCTATGACATCATTGGTTATTCCAAATGCCTGTCCTGTTGGATATGTTTTACACGAGTTGGATAAGTAACATCATTGGTTATTCCAAATGCCTGTCCTGTTGGAAATGTTTTACACGAGTTGGATAAGTAACATCATTGGTTATTCCAAATGCCTGTCCTGTTGGAAATGTTTTACACGAGTTGGATAAGTAACATCATTGGTTATTCCAAATGCCTGTCCTGTTGGATATGTTTTACACGAGTTGGATAAGTAACATCATTGGTTATTCCAAATGCCTGTCCTGTTGGATATGTTTTACACGAGTTGGATAAGTAACATCATTGGTTATTCCGCTGTCTCTAAGCCTGTTGGATATGTTTTACACGAGTTGGATAAGTAACATCATTGGTTATTCCACTGTCTCTAAGCCTGTTGGATATGTTTTACACGAGTTGGATAAGTAACATCATTGGTTATTCCACTGTCTCTAAGCCTGTTGGATATGTTTTACACAAGTTGGATAAGTAACATCATTGGTTATTCCACTGTCTCTAAGCCTGTTGGATATGTTTTACACGAGTTGGATAAGTAACATCATTGGTTATTCCGCTGTCTCTAAGCCTGTTGGATATGTTTTACACGAGTTGGATAAGTAACATCATTGGTTATTCCACTGTCTCTAAGCCTGTTGGATATGTTTTACACGAGTTGGATAAGTAACGTCATTGGTTATTCCACTGTCTCTAAGCCTGTTGGATATGTTTTACACGAGTTGGATAAGTAACATCATTGGTTATTCCACTGTCTCTAAGCCTGTTGGATATGTTTTACACGAGTTGGATAAGTAACATCATTGGTTATTCCACTGTCTCTAAGCCTGTTGGATATGTTTTACACGAGTTGGATAAGTAACATCATTGGTTATTCCACTGTCTCTAAGCCTGTTGGATATGTTTTACACGAGTTGGATAAGTAACATCATTGGTTATTCCACTGTCTCTAAGCCTGTTGGATATGTTTTACACGAGTTGGATAAGTAACATCATTGGTTATTCCACTGTCTCTAAGCCTGTTGGATATGTTTTACACGAGTTGGATAAGTAACATCATTGGTTATTCCACTGTCTCTAAGCCTGTTGTGCTGTGTGGTTGTGTCCTGTGGATCAGCGTTATACTGCTGGCCTGGTGGAGCCAGAGAGCAGCAGGGGCTCTGACCTATCTGATATCCTGGAGGAAGAGGAGGACGACCTCTACTCCGACCCCCCTGGACCCGCCATGCCCCGGGGGTACACCACCGGAGCTAACAGGGTAAACACTCACCACACACAGCTGATCTGACTCGTCTTTGCTGTGGAGGACAGCCTCTGCTTTTGTTACATTTGCTTTTTTTCTTCTTTCACTCTTGAATTCACTCCCCGTTTTGATTCATTTTGTTTTCTTTTTCTTTGTACGCCTCTCCTTTGTACGTCACACTCCACCCTCACTCTTCACTGTTTCCTTCTGTCACCCTGACACCACTCCACCCTCACTCTGTCACCCTGCCCACCACTCCACCCTCACTCTGTCACCCTGCCCACCACTCCACCCTCACTCTGTCACCCTGCCCACCACTCCACCCTCACTCTGTCACCCTGCCCACCACTCCACCCTCACTCTGTCACCCTGCCCACCACTCCACCCTCACTCTGTCACCCCTGCCCACCACTCCACCCTCACTCTGTCACCCTGCCCACCACTCCACCCTCACTCTGTCACCCTGCCCACCACTCCACCCTCACTCTGTCACCCTGCCCACCACTCCACCCTCACTCTTCACTGTTCCATCTGTCACCCTGCCCATCACTCCACCCTCACTCTTCACTGTTCCATCTGTCACCCTGCCCACCACTCCACCCTCACTCTTCACTGTTCCATCTGTCACCCTGCCCACCACTCTACCCTCACTCTTCACTGTTCCATCTGTCACCCTGCCCACCACTCTACCCTCACTCTTCACTGTTCCATCTGTCACCCTGCCCACCACTCTACCCTCACTCTTCACTGTTCCATCTGTCACCCTGCCCACCACTCTACCCTCACTCTTCACTGTTCCATCTGTCACCCTGCCCACCACTCCACCCTCACTCTTCACTGTTCCTTCCTGACCTCCTATCTCTATCCAACCTCCTACCACATCCAACCTTCGTACCGTCAACCTGTTACACCCACTCCTCGATGACCCTTGACCCATGAACCCTGTAGCCAGACCAGTGGGAGGTGCCGGACAGTGACGAGGAGATTGTGGAGAGGATCCTGAAGCTTCCTCCTCAGGCCCAGACTCAGGCGTACCACTACAATCACGATCATCATCACCATAACATGCACCTGTTCAGCATCCCAGAGGTCACTGATGAAGAGGACAACAGCGTGGACGAGGACTATAATCACCGTCGCCACCGCAGACAGTCACAAGCCGGTCCCAGCCGCCACCCTGATGATCCCCACTACCACAGCCCCCGACACCAACCCCAGCCCCAGCCCCACCACCACCACCACCACCACCACAGCAGCAGACCCGAAGCCAAAGAGCCTTTACCCAGACACAGTGGTGGTGCTGTATACCGGGCCCGGCCCCAGCACAGGGTCCACTACGCAGACACAGTAAACAGCATCAGCCACCCTGAGGAGGGGGTGCGCCAAGGTCCCCAGAAGGCCCACCACGGTGGGGGAGGGAGCGGGGTGGGGACGATGGCCTTGGTAGGCGAGCTGGGAGACCGGCTCAGACGAGAAGCCTTGCTACGGAGTCAGATGGCGGTCGCTGCGTTAACGTCCCAGGCCACCGGCCACGCACCGGGTCCGGGTCCGGGCTCCTACCTGGTCAGCAAGACCGTTCGGACGGTCAAGTCCCCGGTGGGCTCGGTAGCAGAAATCGACCTTGAGTACGGGACAGACGAGGAGGAGCCGTTGACCTACAACCCCGGGGAACGAGGGGAGGTGGTGGTGGAGCAGATGAGCTCTGAGTGGTGGGTGGAGGGGGCACAGCCTGAACCCCGGAGTCTAGCCCTGCTCCGGGGAAAACCTGCCCTCCGGGCCATCGCAGCTGCTGCAGCAGAATGGGTGTGTTCTCACTCGTTGTACCCTGTGGCTGTATTTGGATTCCCTCTCCTCTACCGCCGCCTGTGTAGTCGTCTTGTCATGTTACCTCAGGTCACCTGTAACTGATGTCCTAGCCACCTAATGTATGTCTGTCTGACTGACTGACTGACTGACTGACTGACTGACTGACTGACTGACTGACTGTCTGACTGACTGACTGACTGACTGACTGACTGACTGTCTGACTGACTGACTGTCTGACTGACTGACTGTCTGACTGACTGACTGACTGACTGACTGACTGACTGTCTGACTGACTGACTGACTGTCTGACTGACTGACTGTCTGACTGACTGACTGACTGTCTGACTGACTGACTGACTGACTGACTGACTGACTGACTGACTGACTGTCTGACTGACTGACTGACTGACTGACTGACTGACTGTCTGACTGACTGACTGACTGACTGACTGACTGACTGACTGTCTGACTGTCTGACTGACTGACTGTCTGACTGACTGACTGACTGACTGTCTGACTGACTGACTGACTGACTGACTGACTGACTGACTGTCTGACTGACTGACTGACTGACTGACTGACTGACTGTCTGACTGACTGACTGTCTGACTGACTGACTGACTGACTGACTGACTGACTGACTGACTGTCTGACTGACTGTCTGACTGACTGACTGACTGACTGTCTGACTGACTGTCTGACTGACTGACTGACTGTCTGACTGACTGACTGACTGACTGACTGACTGACTGACTGACTGACTGACTGACTGTCTGACTGACTGACTGACTGACTGTCTGACTGACTGACTGCTGACTGACTGCGACTGACTGACTGTCTGACTGACTGACTGGCTGACTGACTGTCTGACTGACTGTCTGACTGACTGACTGACTGACTGTCTGACTGACTGACTGACTGACTGACTGACTGTCTGACTGACTGACTGTCTGACTGTCTGACTGACTGACTGTCTGACTGTCTGACTGACTGACTGTCTGACTGACTGTCTGACTGACTGACTGTCTGACTGTCTGACTGACTGACTGTCTGACTGACTGACTGTCTGTCTGACTGACTGACTGACTGACTGACTGACTGAACTATCTGCTTCTCCAGACTCGTTCAACCTGCACAACCACCTGGTCCTTATCCTATACAACTCATGTCTCTAACCCTGCACTGCCTTACTGTACAACCTGCATCCAACTGTCTATGTGCTGCTGTCTTGTCTTTCTCTCTGACTGACTGTCTCGCTCTGTGTGTGTGTGTGTGTGTGTGTGTGTGTGTTGACCAGGAGTCTGGCAGAGACCTGTCGATGGAGGCTGGTGCTGGGTGGAGCGGACAGCCTGGGCTCTCTCCTAAACTGACCAGGGCAGAGGCAATACATCAGCTCAAAGGTCAGAATCTCATTCCTCCTCCTCTTCACCCCCCCCCCTCTCGCTCTCTCTCTCTCTCTAGTTCTGTCGATCGCTCTCATTCTCTCTCTCTCTCTCTCTGTCTCTCTCTGTCTCTCTCTCTCTCTCTCTGTCTCTCTCTGTCTCTCTCTGTCTCTCTCTGTCTCTCTCTGTCTCTCTCTGTCTCTCTCTCTCTCTCTCTCTCTCTCTGTCTCTCTCTCTCTCTGTCTCTCTCTCTCTCTGTCTCTCTCTCTCTCTCTCTCTGTCTCTCTGCTCTCTCTGTCTCTCTCTGTCTCTCTCTCTCTCTCTCTGTCTCTCTCTGTCTCTCTCTGTCTCTCTCTCTGCTCTCTCTCTCTCTCTCTGCTCTCTCTCTCTCTCTCTCTCTCTCTCTCTCTCTGTCTCTCTCTGTCTCTCTCTCTCTCTCTGTCTCTCTCTGTCTCTCTCTGCTCTCTCTGCTCTCTTCTCTCTCTCTCTCTCTCTCTCTCTCTCTCTCTCTCTCTCTCTCTCTCTCTCTCTCTCTCTCTCTCTCTCTCTCTCTCTCTCTCTCTCTCTCTCTCTCTCTCTCTCTCTCTCTCTCTCTCTCTCTGTCAGAAGTATAGTACTAGTACAACAGGTCTTCTCTACTGCAGTCAGTCAGATGACCAGCGTGTTTAGGGCAGGGGGGACAGTACCATAACAGGGATAGGGTGATAGGGGAGAGTGAGCAAGCGACCGGTAAGATAAAAACCAGCTTAACTCCAAAATGGCTCGTCATGACAACTATGAAGATTGTAACCTAGATTAGTCTGCAGTGAAACCAACTAAGCATGAAGATGGTAACCTAGATTAGTCTGCAGTGAAACCAACTAAGCATGAAGATGGTAACCTAGATTAGTCTGCAGTGAAACCAACTAAGCATGAAGATGGTAACCTAGATTAGTCTGCAGTGAAACCAACTAAGCATGAAGATGGTAACCTAGATTAGTCTGCAGTGAAACCAACTAAGCATGAAGATGGTAACCTAGATTAGTCTGCAGTGAAACCAACTAAGCATGAAGATGGTAACCTAGATTAGTCTGCAGTGAAACCAACTAAGCATGAAGATGGGAACCTAGATTAGTCTGCAGTGAAACCAACTAAGCATGAAGATGGTATCCTAGATTAGTCTGCAGTGAAACCAACTAAGCATGAAGATGGTAACCTAGATTAGTCTGCAGTGAAACCAACTAAGCATGAAGATGGTAACCTAGATTAGTCTGCAGTGAAACCAACTAAGCATGAAGATGGTAACCTAGATTAGTCTGCAGTGAAACCAACTAAGCATGAAGATGGTAACCTAGATTAGTCTGCAGTGAAACCAACTAAGCATGAAGATGGTAACCTAGATTAGTCTGCAGTTAAACCAACTAAGCATGAAGATGGTAACCTAGATTAGTCTGCAGTTAAACCAACTAAGCATGAAGATGGTAACCTAGATTAGTCTGCAGTGAAACCAACTAAGCATGAAGATGGTAACCTAGATTAGTCTGCAGTGAAACCAACTAAGCATGAAGATGGTAACCTAGATTAGTCTGCAGTGAAATCAACTAAGCATGAAGATGGTATCCTAGATTAGTCTGCAGTGAAATCAACTAAGCATGAAGATGGTAACCTAGATTAGTCTGCAGTGAAACCAACTAAGCATGAAGATGGTATCCTAGATTAGTCTGCAGTGAAACCAACTAAGCATGAAGATGGTAACCTAGATTAGTCTGCAGTTAAACCAACTAAGCATGAAGATGGTAACCTAGATTAGTCTGCAGTGAAACCAACTAAGCATGAAGATGGTAACCTAGATTAGTCTGCAGTGAAACCAACTAAGCATGAAGATGGTAACCTAGATTAGTCTGCAGTGAAACCAACTAAGCATGAAGATGGGAACCTAGATTAGTCTGCAGTGAAACCAACTAAGCATGAAGATGGTATCCTAGATTAGTCTGCAGTGAAACCAACTAAGCATGAAGATGGTAACCTAGATTAGTCTGCAGTGAAACCAACTAAGCATGAAGATGGTAACCTAGATTAGTCTGCAGTGAAACCAACTAAGCATGAAGATGGTAACCTAGATTAGTATGCAGTGAAACCAACTAAGCATGAAGATGGTAACCTAGATTAGTCTGCAGTGAAACCAACTAAGCATGAAGATGGTAACCTAGATTAGTCTGCAGTGAAACCAACTAAGCATGAAGATGGTAACCTAGATTAGTCTGCAGTGAAACCAACTAAGCATGAAGATGGGAACCTAGATTAGTCTGCAGTGAAACCAACTAAGCATGAAGATGGTAACCTAGATTAGTCTGCAGTGAAACCAACTAAGCATGAAGATGGTATCCTAGATTAGTCTGCAGTGAAACCAACTAAGCATGAAGATGGTATCCTAGATTAGTCTGCAGTAGGTGGAAGAACAAAGAACATGCAGATGGATACACAGGACACTCTTCACATGCACCCAGCGAGACTAGAGAGAAGGCTGGTATCAGGGAAGACCATGTTCCCACATCCAGACAATATAAACGTGGTCTACTTTCCCCTGTCAGCTCGGCTCTGCCTATAGCCTGACTGTAGCTACATACAGATGGACTAATCCTCCCCTAATGAGATAGAACCTGGTCTCATTGGAGCATCTTAAGCCCTAGTTCACTAGAACAGTTCACATGTAGGTCTAGGTAATCAGTCATCATGGTCACTACATCACATAGACAGACAGCCCTGTGGTCAGACCAGGTAATCAGTCATCATGGTCACTACATCACATAGACAGACAGCCCTGTGGTCAGACCAGGTAATCAGTCATCATGGTCACTACATCACATAGACAGACAGCCCTGTGGTCAGACCAGGTAATCAGTCATCATAGACAGACAGCCCTGTGGTCAGACCAGGTAATCAGTCATCATGGTCACTACATCACATAGACAGACAGCCCTGTGGTCAGACCAGGTAATCAGTCATCATGGTCACTACATCACATAGACAGACAGCCCTGTGGTCAGACCAGGTAATCAGTCATCATGGTCACTACATCACATAGACAGACAGCCCTGTGGTCAGACCAGGTAATCAGTCATCATGATCACTACATCAGATAGACAGACAGCCCTGTGGTCAGACCAGGTAATCAGTCATCATGGTCACTACATCACATAGACAGACAGCCCTGTGGTCAGACCAGGTAATCAGTCATCTTCATCACTACATCACATAGACAGACAGCCCTGTGGTCAGACCAGGTAATCAGTCATCTTCATCACTACATCAGATAGACAGACAGCCCTGTGGTCAGACCAGGTAATCAGTCATCATGATCACTACATCAGATAGACAGACAGCCCTGTGGTCAGACCAGGTAATCAGTCATCTTCATCACTACATCACATAGACAGACAGCCCTGTGGTCAGACCAGGTAATCAGTCATCTTCATCACTACATCATATAGACAGACAGCCCTGTGGTCAGACCAGGTAATCAGTCATCTTCATCACTACATCACATAGACAGACAGCCCTGTGGTCAGACCAGGTAATCAGTCATCATAGACAGACAGCCCTGTGGTCAGACCAGGTAATCAGTCATCATAGACGGACAGCCCTGTGGTCAGACCAGGTAATCAGTCATCATATACAGACAGCCCTGTGGTCAGACCAGGTAATCAGTCATCTTCATCACTACATCAGATAGACAGACAGCCCTGTGGTCAGACCAGGTAATCAGTCATCATAGACAGACAGCCCTGTGGTCAGACCAGGTAATCAGTCATCATAGACAGACAGCCCTGTGGTCAGACCAGGTAATCAGTCATCATAGACAGACAGCCCTGTGGTCAGACCAGGTAATCAGTCATCATAGACAGACAGCCCTGTGGTCAGACCAGGTAATCAGTCATCATAGACAGACAGCCCTGTGGTCAGACCAGGTAATCAGTCATCTTCATCACTACATCATATGGACAGACAGCCCTGTGGTCAGACCAGGTAATCAGTCATCATAGACAGACAGCCCTGATGATGTAACATCTTCTTACTGTATCAACACCACACACACGACTTCAGGACAGATGTTTAGGCCATGTCCTTAAGGCATATGAAGCCTACAGTATAAATGGACTTTTAATATCACTACAAGCTCTTTGATGTATGTGCATCTATGTCTCCACTGTGAGGGGAGGACAGCTCATAATAATGTCTGGAATGGAGCGAATGGAATGGCATCAGACCATTCCACGTATTCTGCTCCAGCTGTTACCACGAGCCCGTCCTCCCCATTACCACGAGCCCGTCCTCCCCAGTTAAGGCTCCAGCTGTTACCACGAGCCCGTCCTCCCCACTTTAAGGTGCCACCAACCTCCTGTTGTGTACATTCTTTGTTGTTGCTGTTAATGTAAAACCACATCCAGAGATGATTTTTCGAAGAGTTAGCGAGTGAAGGTGGCCATGCTCTGTTTTTCTTTACTTTTTTCTCTTCCCCTCTTTCTCTCTTCCCCTCTCCCTCTCTTCCTCTCTTCCCCTCTTCCTCTCTTCCCTTCTTCCTCTCTCCCTCTCTTCCCCTCTTCCTCTCTTCCCCTCTTCCCCTCTTTCTCTCTTCCCCTCTCCCTCTCTTCCTCTCTTCCTCTCTTCCCCTCTTCCTCTCTTCCTCTCTTCCTCTCTTCCCCTCTTCCTCTCTTCCCCTCTTCCTCTCTTCCCCTCTTCCTCTCTTCCCCTCTTCCCCTCTTCCTCTCTTCCCATCTTACTCTCTTCCCCTCTCCCTCTCTATACCTCTCTTCCCCTCTTCCTCTCTTCCCCTCTTCCTCTCTTCCTCTCTTCCTCTCTTCCCCTCTCCCTCTCTTCCCCTCTTCCTCGCTCCCTCTCTTCCCCTCTTCCCCTCTTCCCCTCTTCCCCTCTTCCCCTCTTCCTCTCTTCCTCTCTTCCCCTCTTCCTCTCTTCCCCTCTTCCTCGCTCCCTCTCTTCCCCTCTTCCCCTCTCCCTCTCTTCCCCTCTTCCTCTCTTCCCTTCTTCCTCTCTCCCTCTCTTCCTCTCTTCCCCTCTTCCCCTCTTCCTCTCTTCCTCTCTTCCCCTCTTCCTCTCTTCCCCTCTCCCTCTCTTCCTCTCTTCCCCTCTTCCCTCTTCCTCTCTTCCCCTCTTCCCCTCTTCCCCCTCTTCCCCTCTTCCCTCTTCCTCTCTTCCCCTCTTCCTCCTCCCTCTTCCTCTCTTCCTCTCTTCCCTTCTTCCTCTCTTCCCTCTTCCTCTCTTCCTCTCTTCCTCTCTTCCTCTCTTCCCCTCTTCCTCTCTTCCCTCTTCCTCTCTTCCCCTCTTCCTCTCTTCCCTCTTCCTCTCTTCCCCTCTCCCTCTCTTCCCCTCTCCCCTCTTCCTCTCTTCCCCTCTTCCTCTCTTCCCCTCTTCCTCTCTTCCCCTCTTCCTCTCTTCCCCTCTCCCTCTCTTCCTCTCTTCCCCTCTTCCCCCTCTTCCCCTCTTCCTCTCTTCCCCTCTTCCCCTCCTCCCCTCTTCCTCTCTTCCTCTCTTCCCTTCTTCCTCTCTTCCTCTCTTCCTCTCTTCCTCTCTTCCCCTCTTCCTCTCTTCCCCTCTTCCTCTCTTCCCCTCTTCCTCTCTTCCCCTCTTCCTCTCTTCCCCTCTTCCCTCTCTTCCTCTCTTCCCATCTTACTCTCTTCCCCTCTCCCTCTCTATACCTCTCTTCCCCTCTTACTCTCTTCCCCTCTCCCTCTCTTCCCCTCTTCCTCGCTCCCTCTCTTCCCCTCTTCCTCTCTTCCCTTCTTCCTCTCTCCCTCTCTTCCCCTCTTCCTCTCTTCCCCTCTTCCCCTCTTCCTCTCTTCCTCTCTTCCCCTCTTCCTCTCTTCCCCTCTTCCCCCTCTTCCCCTCTTCCTCTCTTCCCCTCTTCCCCTCCTCCCCTCTTCCTCTCTTCCTCTCTTCCCTTCTTCCTCTCTTCCTCTCTTCCTCTCTTCCTCTCTTCCTCTCTTCCCCTCTTCCTCTCTTCCTCTTCCTCTCTTCCCCTCTTCCTCTCTTCCCCTCTTCCTCTCTTCCCCTCTTCCCCTCTTCCTCTCTTCCCATCTTACTCTCTTCCCCTCTCCTCTCTATACCTCTCTTCCCCTCTTACTCTCTTCCCTCTCCCTCTCTTCCCCTCTTCCTCGCTCCCTCTCTTCCCCTCTTCCTCTCTTCCCTTCTTCCTCTCTCCCTCTCTTCCCCTCTTCCTCTCTTCCCCTCTTCCTCTCTTCCCCTCTCCCTCTCTTCCTCTCTTCCCCTCTTCCCCTCTTCCTCTCTTCCCCTCTTCCCCTCTTCCTCTCTTCCCCTCTTCCCCTCTTCCTCTGTGACTGGGGATCATAGACATGCGCACGTTTCTTTCTCAAGCAGCTTAGGTCCCACTGGCTTAGGCTCAGGGCATTAGCTTGATTACCTCTCTTAAGTACACGCCCAGGCCACGCCATTACACAGCAGAGTGGGGGAGGGGTAATGGACGGGGAGTGAGCTCTACCATGTGGATCAAGTCAAATTGTATTTGTCACATGCTTCGAAAACAACAGGTGTAGACTGTGAAATGATTATTTACGGGTCCTTTTTCAACAATGCAAAGTTAGATAAAAAGTGACACAAGGAAGAAATACACACTGAATAACGAATAACAATAACGAGTAAAAAATAAGATGGCTGTATACAGGAAGTACCAGGTAATAACATGGCTATATACAGGAAGTACCAGGTAATAACATGGCTATATACAGGACAGGAAGTACCAGATAATAACATGGCTATATACAGGAAGTACCAGGTAATAACATGGCTATATACAGGAAGTACCAGGTAATAACATGGCTATATACAGGAAGTACCAGGTAATAACATGGCTATATACAGTAAGTACCAGGTAATAACATGCAATATAGAGGGAGTACCAGGTAATAACATGGCTATATACAGGGAGTACCAGTACCGAGTCGGTATTTTTTTTAATTTATTTTTATTTCACCTTTATTTAACCAGGTAAGCCAGTTGAGAACAGGTTCTCATTTACAACTGCGACCTGGCCAAGATAAAGCAAAGTAGTGCAATAAAAACAACACAGAGTTACATATGGGGTAAAAAACATAAAGTCAGAAATACAACAGAAAATATATATACAGTGTGTGCAAATGTAGCAAGTTATGAGGTAGCTATGTACATATAGGTAGGGTTAAAGTGACTCAACAACAGGATAGATAATAGACAGTAGCAGCAGCAGGTAGACATTTGATTAGCTATTTAGCAATCTTGTTTAAGAGTTTTATGGCTTGGGGGTAGAAGCTGTTCAAGGTCCTGTTGGTTCCAGACTTGGTGCACTGGTACCGCTTGCCGTACAGTCTATGGCTTGGGTGGCTGGAGTATTGGACCATTGTTTAGGGCCTTCCTCTGACACCGCCTGGTATAGAGGTCCTGGATGGCAGGTGGCTCGGCCCCAGTGATGTACTGGGCCGTATTCACCACCCTCTGTAGCACCTTGCCGTCGGGTGCCTTGCAGTTGCCATACCAAGCGGTGATGCAGCCAGTCAAGATGCTCTCAGTGGTGCAGCTGAATCATTTTTGGATGATCTGAGGGCCCCATGCCAAATCTTTTTTTAGCCTCCTGAGGGGGAAGAGGCACCGTCGTGCCCTCTTCACAACTGTGTGGGTGTGTGTGGGCCATGTTAATTCCTTGGTGAGGTGGACACTGAGGAACCTGAAGCTCTCGACCCGCTCCACTACACTGTGGGACTGTGGGAGTGGAAGCGTGTGTGTGAATTTGATCAGGCAAAACCAGGGGCCTATATTACCTTTTGAAATAATTTTGTCCTTTGCACCACAATGCTTGTAGGCTAACTGTTGCTCCAAATAACGTGTGTTCTGTTTGTGTGTTTGCGTGCAGAGAGCATGGATCCTGCACGGCCTATAGGAGACAACGAGGTGCGTATCTTTGTGGCTCTGTTCCCCTACGACCCGGTCAACATGTCCCCCAACCCCGACGCCGCTGAGGAGGAACTGCCCTTCAGAGAGGGACAGATCATCAAGGTATGGAACCTGTCACAATAATCCCAGTGATATCCCTGGCACTATGCTAGATACTCTCATCTGATCTGTCAATAATTATTGGTTGTTGAAGGCAAAATGTTTCTCCATGTTATCTCTCATCTATTAATGAGGTAGTAAGACCGCCATCTTGTTTCTCTTTCCCCATCCTCCATTTCCAGATCTACGGAGACAAAGACTCGGACGGGTTCTACCGCGGCGAGTCGAACGGTCGTCACGGTTACGTGCCATGTAACATGGTGTCAGAGATTCAGGTGGAGGACGAGGAGACCAGAGAGACACTCCTGCAGCAGGGCTTCCTGTCTACCGCCACAAACATGGAGAAGATAGGTAGGCATAACTGTCAATCATAGCACCATCCAATCATCAAATGGTTTTACAGCTGTCAATCATATCAACAGCCAATGCCAACAGGGTTCATCCCACAAGTGCCAAAATAAACAGGGCCCTTGTCTGATCCAAGTAACATACTGTCCATGTAATCAAACAATGAATCATTTAAGTACGTTGTATTTGTGTAGTGCTTTCTGTTTGGTGTCAGCTCTATGGTTTGTCTATGCTGTCAGCCTGTACACGTCACTGTAAAACGGGTACGAACTGCGGTCTTTGGACAGGTGTGGGTATGTTCTTTGTGGTTTTGTTTCATGAACTCCCCATTGTCCGTGGAGTGGACAGTGAAAGGATGTGAAAAGGCAATAACAGAAGCTCTGTAGGATGTGTAGAGTGACCTGACAGATGTTGTGACTTTCAGAACTGCCAACAGATTTAAATGTTCTACTCCTCTCTTTCTAGTCTTGATTTTTTTATATATATATATATATATTTTTTAAATTAAACCTTATTTTAACAGGTAAGTTGACTGAGAACACATTCGAATTTACAGCAACGACCTGGCGAATAGTTACAGGGGAGAGGAGGGAGGACGAATGAGCCAATAACGACTAGATAATATACTTCAAACTTGAACAATTTGAAATGAAAGCATAAGTCCGTGTTTTTTCAATCTGTTTGGAGGAAGTCCTCAGAACTGATTAAACAGCAGCTGCATCTTGGTTAATGGAAAACATACATTTGACTCATTATCGTTTTACTGTTATTGAGTTGTCATTTTAAATGACCCATGTACTGAGTAAGAATTCACAAAACTGGCTGAATTGTGCTATTTGATTAAATGAAAAAGTAAACCATAGAAATGACACTCCTATGAGATGCTTTGTATGCTTTCATGGTTCGTCTTCAATTGGAACTTGGTTGTTTGTGTTCACTGACTGCCTGTTGCCAAGCCCAATTTCCTTTTTGGTTTTTCATCGACTCTGTGTCATGCAACTCATTTCCAAGAAGTGCCAGAAGCGTTAGCTAGTGTGATAAGCTAAGTGCTATGGACCCAACATGCACACACACACAAACACAGCATCAACCACCCAGCCAACTAGATCAAGCTGACAAACAATGTATTTTCAGATGTTTTAACCCTTTCACTTCTACTTGCTGTGTTCTGATAGCTGATTATTATTGGTTGGTTTATAAAATTGCTTTTTTACGGGCTTCAAACTCATTCTGTCTCTTGTCTGGTCTGCTTTTTCACGGTTCTGGCGTCTCTGTCTGTCTGTGTTTTTTCTTTTTGGTTTCAAATTTGGTTTTCCTTTTTTAAAACTCCATAAAGGCACTCGCTCACACGCACAGCTTCCGCATCGCCCTGTCCCACCTCCGAAACCGAGACGATCCAAGAAAGGTGTGTCTCGCTGTCGCTGCTGACATGGCTGATTATCTGGTCTGATCTCTCTCTCTCCTTTCTCCTTCCCCGTTTCCCGCTCTTACTTTGGTCTGCCTTTTTTTTCTCTCTATCTCTATCACTCTCTCCTTGTTGCTTTCTGACCAGAGGGGATCTGTGGATTCACAGTAGTCAATATATAAAACGTTATAATGATCTTTGGATTCACAGTAGTCAATATATAAAACATTATAATGATCTGTGGATTCACAGTATGCAATATCCGAAACATTATAATGATCTGTGGATTCAAAGTATTCAATATACAGTTGAAGTCGGAAGTTTACATACACCTTAGCCAAATACATTTAAACTAAGTTTTTCACAATTCCTGACATTTAATCCTAGTAAAAATTCCCTGTCTTAGTTCAGTTAGGATCACCACTTTATTTTAAGAATGTGAAATGTCCGAATAATAGTAGAGAGTATGATTTATTTCAGCTTTTATTTATTTCATCACATTCCCAGTGGGTCAGAAGTTTACATACACTCAATTAGTATTTGGTAGCATTGCCTTTAAATTGTTTAACTTGGGTCAAACGTTTCAGGTAGCCTTCCACAAGCTTCCCACAATAAGTTGGGAAGCTTGTGGCCCATTCCTCCTGACAGAGCTGGTGTAACTGAGTCAGGTTTGTAGGCCTCCTTGCTCGCACATGCTTTTTCAGTTCTGCCCACAAATGTTCTATAGGATTGAGGTCAGGGCTTTGTGATGGCCACTCCAATACCTTGACTTTGTTGTCCTTAAGGCATTTTGCCACAACTTTGGAATTATGCTTGGGGTCATTGTCCATTTGGAAGACCCATTTGCGACCAAGCTTTAACTTCCTGAATGATGTCTTGAGATGTTGCTTCAATATATCCACTTAATTTTCCTTCCTCATGATGCCATCTATTTTGTGAAGTGCACCAGTCCCTTCTGCAGCAAAGCACCCCCACAGCATGATGCTGTCACCCCCGTGCTTCACGTTTGGGATGGTGTTCTTCGGCTTGCAAGCATCCCCCTTTTTCCTCCAAACATAACGATGATCATTATGGCCAAACAGTTCTATTTTTGTTTCACCAGACCATAGGACATTTCTCCAAAAAGTACGATCTTTGTCCCCATGAGCAGTTGCAAACCGTAGTCTGGCTTTTTTATGGCGGTTTTGGAGCAGTGGCTTCTTCCTTGCTGAGCGGCCTTTCAGGTTATGTCGATATAGGACTCGTTTTACTGTGGATATAGATATTTTTATACCTGTTTCCTCCTGCATCTTCACAAGGTCCTTTGCTGTTGTTCTGGGATTGATTTGCACTTTTTGCACCAAAGTACGTTCATCTCTAGGAGACAGAACGCATCTCCTTCCTGAGCGGTATGATGGCTGCATGGTCCCATGGTGTTTATACTTGCGTACTATTGTTTGTACAGATGAACGTGGTACCTTCAGGCGTTTGGAAATTGCTCCCAAGGATGATCCAGACTTGTGGAGGTCTACAATTTCTTTTCTGAGCTCTTGGCTGATTTCTTTTGATTTTCCCATGATGTCAAGCAAAGAGGCACTGAGTTTGAAGGTAGGCCTTGAAATACATGCACAGGTACACCTCCAATTGACTCAAATGATGTCAATTAGCCTATCAGAAGCTTCTAAAGCCATGACATCATTTTCTGGAATTTTTCAAGAAGCTGTTTAAAGGCACAGTCAACTTAGTGTATGTAAACTTCTGACCCACTGGAATTGTGATACAGTGAATTATAAGTGAAATAATCTGTCTGTAAACAATTGTTGGAAAAATTACTTGTGTCATGCACAAAGTAGATGTCCTAACCGACTTGCCAAAACAATAGTTTGTTAACAAGAAATGTGTGGAGTGGTTGAAAAACGAGTTTTAATGACACCAACCTAAGTGTATGTAAACTTTTGACTTCAACTGTATAACACATTATAATGTACTGCCATAGACTAAGATATAGGAGGGCTAAAACTCTGATTGATGCACTATCTGGTTATAGCGTTTGAATATACAAATTGCCCTAGTTTCATCCTTCAGCATCCCCTCTGATCTCCTCCTTCTATCTGTATCTCTGTTTCCTGTGTGACTGTATAATATCATATCTGGCATCAGGCTGCTCTCTCCAGGGTTGGCTTTGGTTTCTACATTTACTTTTGTTGTACTACTGAGTGTGTCCGAGCCAGGATGACCAGGGTGAAATGCTTTATTTAACCTGCTCCTCTCTCCTCACCCAACCCCACTCCCATACCCATCTACTCTTCCAGTGGAGTCTGCTGCACTGTGGGAAGATAGCTTAGACTCATCCAGTCAAGGTTGGTAATGTAACCATTAGTCTCTCTCTCTCTCTCTCTGCCTCCCCAGCATGAAGGGACGCCTGCTCTAGCGTCCACTGGATACCTGCATGTATTAGACAAGATACGCATGACATCATCATTATGCGACCTCTGAACCTTTGTCTAACTGCTCAAGTCTCCACTGGATACCTGCATGTGTTATACTAGATACCCATGACGTCATCATTATGCGACCTCTGAACCTTTGTCTAACTGCTCAAGTCTCCACTGGATACCTGCATGTGTTATACTAGATACCCATGACGTCATCATTATGCGACCTCTAAACCTTTGTCTAACTGCTCAAGTCTCCACTGGATACCTGCATGTGTTATACTAGATACCCATGACATCATCATTATGCGACCTCTGAACCTTTGTCTAACTGCTCAAGTCTCCACTGGATACCTGCATGTGTTATACTAGATACCCATGACGTCATCAACATGCGACCTCTCTAAATCTGTGTCTGACTTGCTGCGTCATTCTAACGGGCGGATATTAATTAGCCTCATCCTGCTTGCCTGTTGATAACGGTGGTGATGATGTCCTCTTCTCCACCTCCATGATCCTCCTAATGCTGTGTCATCTAATGTTCTAAGTGACATCATCACTACATGAACTCTGAAGTCTCTTCCTGGTTTGCACTTACAGTTATACAGATACACACACACACACACACACACACACACACACACACACACACACACACACACACACACACACACACACACACACACACACACACACACACACACACACACACACACACTTTCACATACACTGCAAACGCACACACACACATACACTTTCACATACACTACAAACGCACACACACACATACACTTTCACATACACTACAAACGCACACACACACATACACTTTCACATACACACACACACACACACATACACTTTCACATACACTACATACGCACACACACATAACACACACGCATACCGACAACACAAACACACATACATACACATTTTCTCACTCATTATATGCTGCTGCTACTCTGGTCTTTATTTCACTCTTATTATTATCTATCCTGATGCCTAGTCACTTTACCCTGCCTTCATGTACATATCTACCTCAAATACCTTATTATGATCTATCCTGATGCCTAGTCACATTGCTCTGCCTTCATGTACATATCTACCTCAAATACCTTATTATTATCTATCCTGATGCCTAGTCACTTTACCCTGCCTTCATGTCCATATCTACCTCAAATACCTTATTATTATTTATCCTGATGCCTAGTCACTTTACCCTGCCTTCATGTACATATCTACTTCAAGTACCTTATTATTATCTATCCTGATGCCTAGTCACTTTACCCTGCCTTCATGTACATATCTACTTCAAGTACCTTATTATTATCTATCCTGATGTCTAGTCACTTTACCCTGCCTTCATGTACATATCTACCTCAAATACCTTATTATGATCTATCCTGATGCCTTATCACTTTACCCTGCCTTCATGTACATATCTACCTCAAGTACCTTATTATTATCTATCCTGATGCCTAGTCACTTTACCCTGCCTTCATGTACATATCTACCTCAAATACCTTATTATTATCCATCCTGATGCCTAGTCACTTTATCCTGCCTTCATGTACATATCTACCTCAAATACCTTATTATTATCTATCCTGATCCCTAGTCACTTTACCCTGCCTTCATGTCCATATCTACCTCAAATACCTTATTATTATCTATCCTGATGCCTGGTCACTTTACCCTGCCTTCATGTACATATCTACCTCAAATACCTTATTATTATCTATCCTGATGCCTGGTCACTTTACCCTGCCTTCATGTACATATCTACCTCAAATACCTTATTATTATCTATCCTGATGCCTAGTCACTTTATCCTGCCTTCATGTACATATCTACCTCAAATACCTTATTATTATCTATCCTGATGCCTGGTCACTTTACCCTGCCTTCATGTCCATATCTACCTCAAATACCTTATTATTATCTATCCTGATGCCTAGTCACTTTATCCTGCCTTCATGTACATATCTACCTCAAATACCTTATTATTATCTATCCTGATGCCTGGTCACTTTACCCTGCCTTCATGTACATATCTACCTCAAATACCTTATTATTATCTATCCTTATGCCTGGTCACTTTACCCTGCCTTCATGTACATATCTACCTCAAATACCTTATTATTATCTATCCTGATGCCTAGTCACTTTATCCTGCCTTCATGTACATATCTACCTCAAATACCTTATTATTATCTATCCTGATCCCTAGTCACTTTACCCTGCCTTCATGTCCATATCTACCTCAAATACCTTATTATTATCTATCCTGATGCCTGGTCACTTTACCCTGCCTTCATGTACAGTGGGGAAAAAAAGTATTTAGTCAGCCACCAATTGTGCAAGTTCTCCCACTTAAAAAGATGAGAGAGGCCTGTAATTTTCATCATAGGTACACGTCAACTATGACAGACAAAATGAGGAAAAAAATTCCAGAAAATCACATTGTATGATTTTTAATGAATTTATTTGCAAATTATGGTGGAAAATAAGTATTTGGTCAATAACAAAAGTTTCTCAATACTTTGTTATATACCCTTTGTTGGCAATGACACAGTTCAAACGTTTTCTGTAAGTCTTCACAAGGTTTTCACACACTGTTGCTGGTATTTTGGCCCATTCCTCCATGCAGATCTCCTCTAGAGCAGTGATGTTTTGGGGCTGTCGCTGGCCAACACGGACTTTCAACTCCCTCCAAAGATTTTCTATGGGGTTGAGATCTGGAGACTGGCTAGGCCATTCCAGGACCTTGAAATGCTTCTTACGAAGCCACTTGCTGATGGAAGGAGGTTTTCACTCAAAATCTCACGATACATGGCCCCATTCATTCTTTCCTTTACACGAATCAGTCGTCCTGGTCCCTTTGCAGAAAAACAGCCCCAAAGCATGATGTTTCCACCCCCATGCTTCACAGTAGGTATGGTGTTCTTTGGATGCAACTCAGCATTCTTTGTCCTCCAAACACGACGAGTTGAGTTTTTACCAAAAAAGTTCTATTTTGGTTTCATCTGACCATATGACATTCTCCCAATCCTCTTCTGGATCATCCAAATGCACTCTAGCACGGGCCTGGACATGTACTGGCTTAAGCAGGGGGACACGTCTGGCACTGCAGGATTTAAGTCCCTGGCGGCGTAGTGTGTTACTGATGGTAGGCTTTGTTACTTTGGTCCCAGCTCTCTGCAGGTCATTCACTAGGTCCCCCCGTGTGGTTCTGGGATTTTTGCTCACCGGTCTTGTGATCATTTTGACCCCACGGGGTGACATCTTTCGTGGAGCCCCAGATCGAGGGATATTATCAGTGGTCTTGTATGCCTTCTATTTCCTAATAATTGCTCCCACAGTTGATTTCTTCAAACCAAGCTGCTTACCTATTGCAGATTCTGTTAGGCTAGGTGGGGACTCAGGCGCAGAGACGGACACACGGACAAAGAGGGTGAATTAAGATGTTGTTTATTCAGCGTGTTTTGGCAGAGAGAAGCAGTTCAGGGTGGAGCAGCTTCAGACCGGGGTAGGAGCTGAGTGGGGTGGAGAGCCAGTAGCACTGAGAGCTGGATTACGAGGATATCAGACCACAGATGAGCAGGTTGCAGCGTGGGAGTGGCAGGCAGGCAGGCAGCAGGAACAGACGGGATCTGGTCGAAGGAGAGACAGGTTACAAACGTGGCAGAGACAACTATAATGCTGAGAGGGTAACAACTAAACTGAGATTGCTGTACGGAGCCAAGTTACCACAGGTGGTGTAGGAACGAACTGGCGCTGGAGAGGTGGCCAGCCCGGGTAGATAACTGCTGGTTGATTGGTGACAATGAGCTGCAGCTGGATGTAACTGAGCAGGAGAGAGAATGGCCACGCCCCCTGACCTAGATCCTCTGACTGGGCTGCACAGCGGGAGGAGACAGACACAGACAACACACACAGGGGAAAAAGGAAAAGGAAAACAAGCGGGGACAGGAACAACAGTGCCGGACCGTAACAGATTCAGTCTTCCCAGCCTGGTGCAGGTCTACAATATTGTTTCTGGTGTCCTTTGACAGCTCTTTGGTCTTGGCCATAGTGGAGTTTGGAGTGTGACTGTTTGAGCTTGTGGGCAGGTGTCTTTTATACTGATAACAAGTTCAAACAGGTGCCATTAATACAGGTAACGAGTGGAGGACAGAGGAGCCTCTTAAAGAAGAAGTTACAGGTCTGTGAGAGCCAGAAATCTTGCTTGTTTGTAGGTGACCAAATACTTATTTTCCACCATAATTTGCAAATAAATTCATTAAAAATCCTACTATGTGATTTTCTGGAATTTTTTTCCTCAATTTGTCTGTCATAGTTGACGTGTACCTATGATGAAAATTACAGGCCTCTCTCATCTTTTTAAGTGGGAGAACTTGCACAATTGGTGGCTGACTAAATACTTTTTTTCCCCACTGTACATATCTACCTCAAATACCTTATTATTATCTATCCTGATGCCTGGTCACTTTACCCTGCCTTCATGTACATATCTACCTCAAATACCTTATTATTATCTATCCTGATGCCTAGTCACTTTATCCTGCCTTCATGTACATATCTACCTCAAATACCTTATTATTATCTATCCTGATGCCTGGTCACTTTACCCTGCCTTCATGTCCATATCTACCTCAAATACCTTATTATTATCTATCCTGATGCCTAGTCACTTTATCCTGCCTTCATGTACATATCTACCTCAAATACCTTATTATTATCTATCCTGATGCCTAGTCACTTTATCCTGCCTTCATGTACATATCTACCTCAAATACCTTATTATTATCTATCCTGATGCCTAGTCACTTTATCCTGCCTTCATGTACATATCACCTCAAATACCTTATTATTATCTATCCTGATGCCTAGTCACTTTATCCTGCCTTCATGTACATATCTACTCAAATGCCTGCCTTCATGTACATATCTACCTCAAATACCTTATTATTATATATCCTGATGCCTAGTCACTTTACCCTGCCTTCATGTACATATCTACCTCAAATACCTTATTATTATCTATCCTGATGCCTAGTCACTTTACCCTGCCTTCATGTACATATCTACCTCAAATACCTTACTCCCTGTATATAGCAGCACATTGATCTACTACTGGTACTTCCTGTATCTAGCAGCACATTGATCTACTACTGGTACTTCCTGTATAGCTCCATTCTTGTGTATTTTATTCCTCTTGTGTTACTATTTTTCTTTTTATTATTATTGTTTTACTCTGCATCGTTGGGAAGGGCTCGTAACAAAGCATTTCACGGTTAAGTCTACACCCGTTGTATTCGGTGCATGTGGTAATTAACATTTGATTTGAGTTCACAGTTAACTGTCTGAGTGAAAACAGACTAAACTGGCTGAGTGAAAACAGACTAAACTGGCTGAGTGAAAACAGACTAAACTGGCTGAGTGAAAACAGACTAAACTGGCTGAGTGAAAACAGACTAAACTGGCTGAGTGAAAACAAACTAAACTGGCTGAGTGAAAACAGACTAAACTGGCTGAGTGAAAACAGACTAAACTGGCTGAGTGAAAACAGACTAAACTGGCGTGACTGTCTTATGTGACCCTCACCATCCTCAAAGCCAGCCTCTGCTGTTGTTAATCTTTTACTCTTGGTTCTCCCGGTGATGGTGTGAAGCTAGCTGGGCGCTGCATGATACTGAGTGACTGTTCACTGCATGCTGACATGGAAATTAAAATGAACAAGGTGTTCCACTCAAAAATGGTCAGAAATCTGACCGTATTTCTGTGTTTCATTGACAGATACCAGCCAGTCTGATGTTGCCATGGCGAACACGGCGGGCCCCGGTCCTCGCAGGATGAAGGCCGTCTTTGATTACGACCCTCGAGAGAGTTCTCCCAATGCTGACATCGAGGTGAGCACCATGCTATTCCCTGTAACAAAGGCTTGTGTTATAATTCTATATAAAAACATACAGCAAAAAGACAAGTTTCTGAATCATCCTGACAGTAAAGTTATAATCCTATTGTAATCATGGTCTTCTCTATGGCCCTCTGCAGGTTGAGCTGACCTTCAGTGCCGGGGATATCATCTATGTGTTTGGTGACATGGACGATGATGGGTTCTTCTATGTAAGTGTACCCAAAGAGAACAATACATCTATCTCTCTCTCTCTCTTTCTCTCTCTCTCTCTCTCTCTCTCTCTCTCTCTCTCTCTCTCTCTCTCTCTCTCTCTCTCTCTCTCTCTCTCTCTCTCTCTCTCTCTCTCTCGCTCTCTCTCTTTCTCTCTCTCTCTCTCTCTCTCTCTCTCTCTCTCTCTCTCTCTCTCTCTCTCTCTCTCTCTCTCTCTCCTCTGTCTGTCTGTCTGTCTGTCTGTCTCTGTCTCGCGTGTGCAAACAAACACTCTGAGAAGGCTGTAAGTCTTTTTGAAAGTGTTTTAACACCTTAAAGATGTGACCATGTGAATGACGAGGACATGTTGTTGTTGTTGTTGTTGTTGTTGTTGTTGTTGTTGATGTAGTAATGCAGGTGTAGTTGATAGACAGACAGGCTCGCAGACTAAGGTCAAAGGTTATACATGTGTGATGTGGGTGTCTAATGTTTATGCTTTCCAGGGTGACCTGAACGGACACAAAGGCCTGGTCCCATCTAACTTCCTGCAGGCTGCCCCAGAGGCTGCTGGGAAAGCCCCACCATTTGACCCCCAGCCTCCGCCTGTAGCCGAGCCCAGGATAGAATCACAGGTACAGTCAGCACGCTGTTCACCTAGGACACTGTGGACACAGATGTATGACGGCCTAGTAGCCAAAACATTTGTGGCTCAAAGCCTGATGGGAAAAAAGTTCAAATCTCTTTTTTGAATTTGGAACACCCACACAGCATTTATTTTTTATTTTAGTAGGTAAGTTGACTGAGAACACTTTCTCATTTACAGCAACGACCTGGGGAATAATTACAGGGGAGAGGAATGTGCCAATTGGAAACGATTAAGTGGCCATATTGGGAATTTAGCCAGGACACCGGGGTTAACACCCCTACTCTTACGATAAGTGCCACGGGATCTTTAGTGACCACAGAGAGTCAGGACACCCGTTTAACGTCCCATCCGAAAGGCGGCACCCTACACAGGGCAATGTCCCCAATCACTGCCCTGGGGCATTGGGATATTATTATTATTTTTAGACCAGAGGAAAGAGTGTCTAATACTGGTCATCCAACACCACTTCCAGCAGCATCTGGTCTCCCATCCAGGGACCGACCAGGACCAACCCTGCTTAGCTTCAGAGGCAAGCCAGCATCGGGATGCAGGGTCGTATGCTGCTGGCAATTTGATGTTGCAGAAGACTGACAATATTTCTATGCCGTTTTTTATCGACCATTTTCCTTTTTATGTTGTTTTATTTGTCATATCTCTGTCACCTTATGTCTTTGTCTTTTGGTTAAGTCTCTATCATTTCTGTTTTTACATTGATTTTTTTTTTCCTTCTGTTTCCTGCATGGCCTTTTACAGAAGCAAAAACGAACTGTGCACTTTAAGACTTGAGCGTAAGTGTCTCCGAGGGGATAACACCCTCCCAGCTGAGTGCTAGTAACTAGTAACTAGTAACTAGTAACTAGTAACCAGTAACCAGTGACCCTACCCCCTCCACCCTGTGTTACTCTTCATCCTCATGTGAGCCTTACCAGTACTAGTCTCCTCAGATACGTAGCCTCCTGTCCATGTTCACAAGATCAGGCCCATGGTGGCGTGCTGACGATGGGCTGAGATTTCTGAACAACGGGGTATCCTCTGCTTACCCCACCCAACCGTTCTCCTGTATCCCAATTTTAGCTTTAGCCAACTATTTACGCTGAGAGTTAAATGTTCCCTCTGTTACGTTAGTTCAATCAGTTCATGTACAATCTACACAACTGACTCTTAGTAGGATTGTTGTTGATAGAATGTTACTTAACAGTTGTAGTTGATAGACAGGTTCAGTAGAATCCTGAATACTTTAAGAATAAAGAAAGTGTTGTATTCTTATACTCTATTTCCGTGGTTTCCCTCCCCAAGGTGAGACTGAGCATGTTCCCAGAGGAGGTTCCACATCCACCCCAACACACAGGGCTGACTGGCCCAGTCCACACACATCCACCCCTACACACAGGGCTGACTGGCCCAGTCCACACACATCCACCCCTACACACAGGGCTGACTGGCCCAGTCCACACACATCCACCCCAACACACAGGGCTGACTGGCCCAGTCCACACACATCCACCCCTACACACAGGGCTGACTGGCCCAGTCCACACACATCCACCCCTACACACAGAGCTGACTGGCCCAGTCCACACACATCCACCCCTACACACAGGGCTGACTGGCCCAGTCCACACACATCCACCCCCTACACACAGGGCTGACTGGCCCAGTCCACACATCCACCCCTACACACAGAGCTGACTGGCCCAGTCCACACACATCCACCCCAACACACAGGGCTGACTGGCCCAGTCCACACACATCCACCCCTACACACAGAGCTGACTGGCCCAGTCCACACACATCCACCCCTACACACAGGGCTGACTGGCCCAGTCCACACACATCCACCCCTACACACAGAGCTGACTGGCCCAGTCCACCAACACCACCTACACCTGGTTCCATCCGCAGCAGCAGCCATGATGGAGCCCTCCTCCATGGACCCAGCCCCAGCCCCAAGGCAAGCCAGCCTCAGCACCTCTCCGCCCCACGTCCCAGCAGAAAGCCACTCACAGACAGACAAAACAGACGCCTCCCCACCAGGCAAGAAAAAGAAAGGTTTCTTCTCCAAAGGGAAGAAGCTTTTCAAAAAGCTGGGATCCAGCAAGAAGGATTGAAACTTGGGACATTTACCGCTCATTGCCCGTTTTTATTGAAAGCACTTTTACATATTTGTTATCAGTCTTGGTTGTCTTGGTCTATGTCAGGGTTCTTCAATTCCGGTCCTGGAGGGCCGAAACACCTCTGTTTTTCATCCTCTCCTTCTAATCAGGGACTAATTCAGACCTGGGACACCAGGTGAGTGCAATTAACTACCAGGTAGAAATAAAAAAACAGAAGTGTTTCGGCCCTCCAGGACCGGAATTGAAGAACCCTGGTCTACGTTGTTAGTTTAGCTGCAATATTCAGTAACTATGGATACACTAACATATATATACAGCTAAATACACCTCTTCAATATAATACTACTAGACCAGCTGGCAATATGTGGAGCATATTTTGTCTGTAAAAGAAATGGCACCCTATTCCCTATATAATGCACTACTTTGGGGAAAAAAGGGTGCCATTTCAGATGCAGCCGTTGTCGTATACAAGACGTGACGGCATCACTGAGAGCGTGTTAATAAGCACGTTTAAGTATTTCAGCTCCTAACCTGTGCTGTGCTTACAGGCTTTCTCTGAACACACACACACTCATTCTCTGATAACCATTAGTAGTCTGCGAGGGTTTGTACTTGACCTTCATCTGGCAGTATTATCTGGAAGGATATGATCTGATACTGATGCAGATATGATGTTAAAATGGTTGCTCTAGACTTTCAATTCGTTGGCTTGGAAGAGGCCCTTGCACCATGCCCAGGTTATGGTCCAACCACTGTCGGTTAAACTGAGAGGATGGAAGAGAGTCTCTTAATCTGTCGACTGTTGTTTCTCAACCCTGTCACTTTTCAGATCGATCTGGAATGTATTCTAACATGGATGTATTTTAACATCAGTCTGGTCAGTGAGTCCCCCTCTGTCTCATATCAAAAGTATTGTAACTAGCTAACTATAATTGTTTTTTTTTTATGCTAATTGTAGACTTTGAGTCTTTCACCCATTATGAAGATTTCACTACACAGTATAGCTGAATGGAAGTTGTTCCTTTAACAACAACTGCGTCCATTTCATTCCATTTCAAACATTTATTTTAGAGGCTGATCTCTGTTGAAGTTTGGTATGTGTTGTATATTTCAGTGTGTGTTATGTGATGAGTGTGAGGACGGACGGGCCTTTATGGTCTTCTGAAGTGTGTGTAGAGACTGAAACCTGTCAATGCCTTGACACAGAACACATACTCATAACTGTGTGTGTGTGTGTGTGTGCGTGTGCGTGTGCGTGTATGTGTGTGTGGCCATTTCCTGTCACTGTACTGTCATGGTATAGTGTCTTCGTCTAGGGGTCCTTGTTCCTCTGTCTGTCTCATTTTTGATTTAGTTGTTTGTTTTAGGAGTGTTGTAAGGACAATGAACAAGACTAGCAATTCTTACTCATTTAGAAGTATTCATTGTACAGTCGTGGTCAAAGGTTTTGAGAATGACACAAGTATTGGTCTTCACAAAGTTCGCTGCTTCGGTGTTATGAGATATTTTTGTCAGATGTTACTATGGTAATACTGAAGTATAATTACAAGCATTCCGTAAGTGTCAAAGGCTTTTATTTGACAATTACATTAAGTTTATGCAAAAGAGTCAATATTTGCAGTGTTGACCCTTCTTTTTCAAGACCTCTGCAATCCGCCCTGGCATGCTGTCAATTAACTTCTGGGCCACATCCTGACTGATGGTAGCCCATTCTTGCATAATCAAGGCTTGGAGTTTGTCAGAATTTGTGGGTTTTTGTTTGTCCACCCGCCTCTTGAGGATCGACCACAAGTTCTCAATGGGATTAAGGTCTGGGGAGTTTCCTGGCCATGGACCCAAAATGTCGATGTTTTGTTCCCCGAGCCACTTAGTTATCACTTTTGCCTTATGGCAAGGTGCTCCATCATGCTGGAAAAGGCATTGGTTGTCACCAAACCGTTCTTGGATGGTTGGGAGAAGTTGCTCTCGGAGGATGTGTTGGTACCATTCTTTATTCATGGCTGTGTTCTTAGGCAAAATTGTGAGTGAGCCCACTCCCTTGGCTGATAAGCAACCCCACACATGAATGGTCTCAGGATGCTTTACTGTTGGCATGACACAGGACTGATGGTAGCGCTCACCTTGTCTTCTCCGAACAAGGTGTTTTCCGGATGCCCCAAACAATCGGAAAGGGGATTCATCAGAGAAAATGACTTTACCCCAGTCCTCAGCAGTCCAATCCCTGTACCTTTTGCAGAATATCAGTCTGTTCCTGATGTTTTTCCTGGAGAGAAGTGGCTTCTTTGCTGCCCTTCTTGACACCAGGCCATCCTCCAAAAGTCTTTGCCTCACTGTGCGTGCAGATGCACTCACACCTGCCTGCTGCCATTCCTGAGCAAGCTCTGCACTGGTGGTGCCCCGATCCCGCAGCTGAATCAACTTTAGGAGACGGTCCTGGCGCTTGCTGGACTTCCTTGGGAGCCATGACGCCTTCTTCACAACAATTGAACCTCTCTCCTTGAAGTTCTTGATGATCCGATAAATGGTTGATTTAGGTGCAATCTTACTAGCAGCAATATCCTTGCTTGTGAAGCCCTTTTTGTGCAAAGCAATGATGACGGCACGTGTTTCCTTGCAGGTAAACATGGTTAACAGAGGAAGAACAATGATTTCAAGCACCACCCTCCTTTTAAAGCTTCCAGTCTGTTATTCTAACTCAATCAGCATGACAGAGTGATCTCCAGCCTTGTCCTCGTCAATCACTCTCACCTGTGTTAACGAGAGAATCACTGACATGATGGCAGCTGGTCCTTTGTGGCAGAGCTGAAATGCAGTGGAAATGTTTTTTTGGGGATTAAGTTCATTTTCATGGCAAAGAGGGACTTTGCAATTAATTGCAATTCATCTGATCACTCTTCATGACATTCTGGAGTATATGCAAATTGCCATCATCAAAACTGAGGCAGCAGACTTTGTGAAAATTAGTATTTGTGTCATTCTCAAAACGTTTGACCACGACTGTACGCTACCATGGTTATCCACCCAACCCATTAGCTGCATTGTAAGTTAGTTTGATCCCACCGTTCCATCTGGTATAATATGCAGTAATAGCTTTCTGAAGGTGTCCAAATGATAGATAATGTTAGTAAGTTTGATACGTTGGTTTTTATTAGTTTATTTTAGTTGTGTTGAATACAGGGCTGGAGATACATTTTAATAATTTCTCAGGTGAAACTAGTTTTAGTCACTCAGCTCTGTCTGTGTCGGGACACCTTTCTCACTTAAGAGTCGAACCGCAGAGGAAGATTTTTTGCCAAAACATTAGGTGCTTTGTCTCTTACCATAACGAGGAGAGACCAAGCAGCAAACACCAGGGACGTGTTCAGCGCGGCAAAATAAAGCTTAGAACAGAGATATGTTCTACCTGACAACAGCCCAGGTGTGGCATGTCTGTTCTATAGGCCACAGTTCCATCTGCAACATTCTGAACGATGCTTGCAACCCATTGGATTAGCCCCAGCAGAGGGCGGAGTCTACGCACACCTGACTCCAGACGTTGGAGGAGGCAAATCTGGGTTCTTTGATGTTCTGAATGTTTTATTTAGTTTTTTTTTAAAAGTTGTATAGTTCTATCAGTGTTATCAATTAAAATGGGGAAAAGCGAATAGCAGAACGAACATGCCAAGTATGAAGGAAGGGTTGATGAGGAGGAGGAGGAGGAGGAGGAGGAGGAGGAGGAGGAGGAGGAGGAGGAGGAGGAGCACCACTTGAGCTGGCCTTGAATAATCCTGGATAGAAGCAGGAATGATGAGGTAGCAGTAGTGTACTGTACAGTGAGGGGAAAAAAGTATTTGATCCCCTGTTGATTTTGTACATTTGCCCACTGACAAAGACATGATCAGTCTATAATTTTAATGGTAGGTTTATTTGAACAGTGAGAGACAGAATAACAACAACAAAATCCAGAAAAAATGCATGTCAAACATGTTATAAATTGATTTGCATTTTAATGAGGGAAATAAGTATTTGACCCCTCTGCAAAACATGACTTAGTACTTGGTGGCAAAACCCTTGTTGGCAATCACAGAGGTCAGACGTTTCTTGTAGTTGGCCACCAGGTTTGCACACATCTCAGGAGGGATTTTGTCCCACTCCTCTTTGCAGATCTTCTCCAAGTCATTAAGGTTTCGAGGCTGATGTTTGGCAACTCGAACCTTCAGCTCCCTCCACAGATTTTCTATGGGATTAAGGTCTGGAGACTGGCTAGGCCACTCCAGGACCTTAATGTGCTTCTTCTTGAGCCACTCCTTTGTTGCCTTGGCCGTGTGTTTTGGGTCATTGTCATGCTGGAATACCCATCCATGACCCATTTTCAATGCCCTGGCTGAGGGAAGGAGGTTCTCACCCAAGATTTGACGGTACATGGCCCCGTCCATCGTCCCTTTGATGCGGTGAAGTTGTCCTGTCCCCTTAGCAGAAAAACACCCCCAAAGCATAATGTTTCCACCTCCATGTTTGACGGTGGGGATGGTGTTCTTGGGGTCATAGGCAGCATTCCTCCTCCAAACACGGCGAGTTGAGTTGATGCCAAAGAGCTCGATTTTGGTCTCATCTGACCACAACACTTTCACCCAGCTCTCCTCTAAATCATTCAGATGTTCATTGGCAAACTTCAGACGGGCCTGTATATGTGCTTTCTTGAGCAGGGGGACCTTGCAGGCGCTGCAGGATTTCAGTCCTTCACGGCGTAGTGTGTTACCAATTGTTTTCTTGGTGACTATGGTCCCAGCTGCCTTGAGATCATTGACAAGATCCTCCCGTGTAGTTCTGTGCTGATTCCTCACCGTTCTCATGATCATTGCAACTCCATGAGGTGAGATCTTGCATGGAGCCCCAGGCCGAGGGAGATTGACAGTTATTTTGTGTTTCTAACATTTGCGAATAATCGCACCAACTGTTGTCACCTTCTCACCAAGCTGCTTGGCGATGATCTTGTAGCCCATTCCAGCCTTGTGTAGGTCTACAATCTTGTCCCTGACATCTTTGGAGAGCTCTTTGGTCTTGGCCATGGTGGAGAGTTTGGAATCTGATTGATTGATTGCTTCTGTGGACAGGTGTCTTTTATACAGGTAACAAACTGAGATTAGGAGCACTCCCTTTAAGAGTGTGCTCCTAATCTCAGCTCGTTACCTGTATAAAAGACACCTGGGAGCCAGAAATCTTTCTGATTGAGAGGGGGTCAAATACTTATTTCTTTCATTAAAATGCAAATCAATTTATAACATTTTTGACATACGTTTTTCTTGATTTTGTTGTTGTTATTCTGTCTCTCACTGTTCAAATAAACCTACCTTTAAAATTATAGACTGATCATTTCTTTGTCAGTGAGCAAACGTACAAAATCAGCAGGGGATCAAATACTTTTTTCCCTCACTGTATGTGTTGGGGGTGTACTTTAAAGTGGCTGAAAATGTACAGTGGATATTTGTATTCCTTCACAGCCTTTAATGTACCTACCTGCTCTAATCTGTATTCAGAAAGCTACTAGCATAAATTGTTATTGCAAGCTTTAGGAATGTACTACTACTACTACTACTACTACTACTACCACTACTACCGCTACTACTACTACTAGTAGTACTACTACCACCACTGCTACTATCACTACTACCACGACCACCACTACTACTACTACTACTACCACCGCTACTACCGCTATTACTACTATTACTACTGCTACCACGACCACTACTACCGCTACTACTACTACGACCACTACTACTATTACTACTACTACTACTACTACTACGACCACTACTACTATTACTACTACTGCTACCGCTACGACCACTACCACGACCACCACTGCTACTGCTGCTACCGCTAACACTACTACTACTGCTACTACCACTACAACTACTACAGCTAACACTACTATTACTGCTACCACTACTACTACTACTACTGCTAACACTACTACTACTACTACTACTACTATACTACTGCTACTACTACTACTACTACTGCTACTACTACTGCTGCTGCTACTACTACTACCGCTAACACTACTACTACTACTACTACTACTACTACCACTACTACTACTGCTACTACTACTGCTACCACTACTACTACTACTACCACTACTACTACTGCTACTATTACTACTACTACTACTACCACTACTGCTACTGCTACTGCTACTACTACTACTACTTCTACTACTACTACTTCTGCTACTACTACTTCTGCTACTACTACTTCTACTACTACTACTATACTACTACTGCCCCTGTCTGACTACATCTACTCTACTTCTGCTCTCTATCTAAATAGGACCTTCTTAACCCCTTAGCAAGCATTTTAGACAACAGTTGATATAATATAATAATATTTAGCCTTACAAGACCTTGTTTAGTCTTAATAAGTTGTTTACACCTCTTTGATTATTGACTGCATGCATAATAACAATGTAATCCCATATTCTGCCTTATTTATTATCATTATATTTATGTATTTATGTATAGGTCTCACGTTACTTGGCATTATGTTTGCAATATTTTAGTCTTCTGATTGATTGTCGATGCAGCGGAAGCCAAGTGTGGAGTATTAAGGCATTTCAGGAGTAGGTCTGTATGTATCTAATAATGTATAATGTAAAGCTGTAAGTGATGCAAGCGAGGCACTATGGGGCTTTGGACTATAAGGTATGATCATATTTTCATACAGAGAAGGGATTTTTTTTTGTCTTTTCTGACCTGTATGCTTTCTTTTGAAAACAATGGAAGATTTACCTTTTGTATATTAAGGTTTTTATTACCCGTTTTGGGAAAGCTCACCTGTAAATAGGTTTTTGTTTTGATTTTGTTAATATTGTCTTTCAGATGTCTTTTTGCATGTGGAAGCAGTGTTGTTGATTGAGGAACAATGACTCCGAAGTAGTGCACAGAGGACTTGTTGACTTTAAATTGTGGCGATTTCTTTCAATCTGGATCTTTTTACAGGAATAAAGTATATTTTCACATAAAGAAGTAGTTGTGCTGGGGATTTTGTGTTTGACTTTGTGTTACTTTGACTGAAATGCAAATGTAGGTAGAATTAATAGAAAAGACACACACAAAAAAAACATTTTATTTCATTCTTTATTGAGGAGAAATTTGGCAATACACTCACCAATTATACAGACTTATCATTATGCATTATAAGTTTATAAATCAAAAGCGGAGAATGATGCCACATAGAATGATAAGACCTATTTTACAGGACCAGACCAGACCATATACAGTTCAACAAAATTAGTATTTCCATATCTATAGTTTGAGACATATAAAACATTTCCATATCTATAGTTTGAGACATATAAAACATTTCCATATCAATAGTTTGAGACATATAAAACATTTCCATATCTATAGTTTGAGACATATAAAACATTTCCATATCTATAGTTTGAGACATATAAAACATTTCCATATCTATAGTTTGAGACATATAAAACATTTCCATATCTATAGTTTGAGACATATAAAACATTTCCATATATATATATAGTTGGAGACACGTAAAACATTTCCAGAGCACAATTTTTAATACACAAATGCATTCAGTACCAGTCATTGCTAAAAGGAGAGGCATGAGGTCAGCTTTGTTCAGAGTTGGGTGGGTGCACAGCCCATGTGAACTGTAGTGGGTGACACTCTGCGCTGTGCACTCCACCACTATGTGAAACAATGCAGGTTCTCCTTTTTCTCAATTCCTGTATGTGAACAGTCTCTCTCTCTGCGGGCGCCATTTTGGCTCCTCTGTCTTTGTCACCGTAGCCAACAGTACACTCATCCATAAAGTAGGAAACACTACACTGTGGCGAAGGAGTTTAGTAGTGCTTTCTACTTTATGGATGACTGCACTGTACTTCCTCCAATGTCTTCTTTTTCAGTTCCAGCTTCTTTCCCTTCCTTCTGCTGCACCTGCCTCAAAACTGGTGCCCGTCTCCAGCTGCTCTCACCAGCTAACCACACCCAGCCCACCGTCACACACACACACACACACACACATACAAACACACTCTCCTAAACACACACGTAGCTTAATAAAGAGTAACTATAACGTGTACAATTGTAAGTTATGAGGAATGATGTAGTTAGTTTCACTTCTTTTTGCGAGAAAATTAAATGCACGGGTTCTTAATTCTAAAGAGTTTTAGCGTTGAACAAAGGTATTAGAAATGAAGGGGGGTAAATAAGCCCCTCCCCTTCTTTCTAACTCAAACTGAGTCCGTTTCTCTACATGTGGTCTGAACAGAGCAACGCAGTTATACTGATCTAAGATCAGTATACTGAGGCATTATCTGGTGGAGGCCATTTTGTCTTGCGTAAGTGAGTAAGCTTTTTTCCTCACTGAAGACAGGTGACATAAAAGCGATTTTTGGTCATAGTAACCAACTTTACATTCACTTAAAAGCTAAAGACAATGCAAAACTCTACAAAATGTACCGAAATTACTATCCCAGTTTCCATTTGACAAACTTTTTCAATTCCAAGCAAACATTTTGTGTGGTTTCTTCTTTTTAAATGAATAAATGATTATTTCACACTATCTCTGTATAGATTGAATGTTCACATACAGACATTGCCCGTAGAGAGTGAACGGACTAGTAACAACGGTCCCCATTAGAATTCTCTCACTTTAACTAAATTTGACCATTTCAATTCCATATCGTAACAAAATAACATAATCACGTTTTACCTAATACAATAGGTTCATACTGTACCTGAGTGAAGGCTCCTTTGTCTCTGTAAAAAAAGCGAAGAGCTTGTGCAGTGGTCTCAGCGCCCAGTGTCTTCTTCCCTCGGTTCCCTGAAGAAGTGGATGAAGAAGAAGAAGTTGTCTCCTTTTTAACCCCCTCAGCCCACGTGGTACAAACCACAGGAAGAGGCCTAACAGTCACTGCCGCTCTCTCTTTCTTTCTTTCTTTCTTTCGCTCTTGCAGATTAAGTTTACCACGCCTATCAGGCCTACGAAGGAACCCACAACAGCCATGTCATCCTATAATATACATATGTTAGTTGATTGGAAATCAAGCCCGTTCTGAATCCACCCTGGTCCCTCAAACTAGGCCTTATTTGAGACATATCCTGTCCTAGCCCAATATCCAACTTTATCCTCAGAACTTACTTGTATAAACGTTCTTTGTAGGAAATTAGGCCAATGGAGGGAAGTGAATGAGCCAAAACATGTCAGTAGATGGTTTTAGTGCATCAACGCAATCATTTATGAAGTAAACTAACTGATATACCAACTAGGAAACACTGAGGACCAGTCAGGACTATAGCCCCTAATCACAGATGCTATCATTTCACAACCCCATGTTCTTCTTTTGTGAAAGACCACCGGAATGTTCTTCTTTCTCCTGTCCTTCTGGAACCTTCTCATCTGTAATCTACATTGCTTCACAGTTACAACATGAAAAAGAGAAACTGAAATCTTTCAATGATGAGAAGAGAGATCAACTATGAGAGAAGAGAGATCAACTATGATAGTGTTCATTATGTGTGTGTGTGCGCCTCTTCACGTATATCTTCATGTGGTTCATTTTATAGATCTGATAGAATGACAGGTGAGAGCAGTCCATTGGTTTTACCAGTGAAGGTAGAGGTCCAACTGGACATAAACTGGTTGAATCAACGTTGTTTCAACATTTTTAAAAAAACATATTGTGATGTGGAATCTACATGGAAAATACATTTGTTTTGAGAAAAGTCATCAACGGAAACTGTTGTTTTGAGAGTGAAATTTCAACCACAGGATTATGCCATACTAACCAAATTTCAACATAGACAAATATGTTGAATTTGTACCTTTAAAACAATGTCAGATCTTCAATGTTATATCCACTATCAGAAACAACAACTATAGACTGGGCAGTACCTCCTACTGGTGAATGTATCTGTCTACAGCTACCCTTTGGTCTCCAATCCAGGATTTTAACCAAGCCCAGCGCTGCTTAGCGTTGGTATTTGTCACTGACTATTACCAATGTGCTACCGTGAGAATGATTGTTGCGAGATTTCCACTTTTAAAAAAACTAAATAGATTCACTCCCACTTTGGCAAAAACTGGTTGAATCGACGTTGTTTCCACATAATTTCAACACAAAACAAAGAAGCAAACGTGATGACATTGAATAAACGTGGGAAACGAATTGGATTTGCAAAAAGTCATCAATGTAAGGGCATTTCGTATTTTTTTCACCCACTTTATTTTTTAATTTTTTTAATTTTCTGTTTTGTTGAATTCACATTAGTTGACAACTCAACCGAATGTAAATCAAAACTAGACGTTGAACTGACGATGTGCCCAGTGGGCTGTTGCTGTCAAAGTCATTCCAAAGGGGAGGTTTAACAGAGCAAATGTGACCATACTTGATCACTCATATATCGTCAATGATGGGCCTACTATTTAGGCCTATATGGCATTTTCAAAGTCATCAACAGATATTGTTTCAATTCAACCCAGAATTCAACTAACAATAGACAATACAATAGGTCTAGGGTTTCAGGCTCTGGTTGATTAAACATTTCATGGTATTTAGGGATATTGAACTGTGTTTGGTTGTCAAAGCAACCAAATATCAACATTGGAAGGAGATGTATCTTCTGCTTGGATAGTTCCATCTGTGCCACTGACTTAGTCTGGCTTTAATTCCAGTTTCTCTATAAATTAATAATTGATATGTTGGATTCACGTCTCCATCTCAACCAAAAATCTAAGTTAAAGAATGGGACTAAATCAAATGAAACTTTATTTAAAGTGCATTTAAAGTTTGATTTGATTTGATTGAGTCCTATTCTTTAACTTAGATTTTGGGTGGATGGAACTATCCAAGCAGAAGATAAATCTCTTTCACATGTTGATATTTGGTGGCGTTGTCAACCAAATACAATTCAATATTACTTTTGTAATACGGTAAATAGCCTAAAGTTAAGGCTATCTTACAAACTAATGTAAAATTCAACCATAAAATGAGTAACACATCCATTGCCACAGGTTACTGTAACTATAAATGTCTTCTTATGTAAAGCGTGCATGTTCAAGATAGCATGCGCTGGTCGTCGCAGGTCTGTGGAGATCTTCACAATTGCTGTAATAATCTGTGCAGAATCTCGAACAGCATTGATCACTTTCACCATGTACTTTTAATGTAATCTCAACTGTAATCCAGGCCATTTAGCTCTGCTATTATGAAGCACAGTGATAAATATACAAAATATCTGACATTGTATTCCCATTTGAACTTTGCTGTGCTTTTAAATGGTTGAAAGCGCAGTGATAGACATTTGGGTGACAATTAAACCAAAAATCAGAAATTCCATTGGAATTTAGTTTACATTTTAGTCATTTTGCAGACGCTCTTATCCAGAGCGACTTACAGGAGCAATTAGGGTTAAGTGCCTTGTTCAAGAGCACATTGACAGATTTTTCACCTAGTCGGCTCGGGGGTTCGAACCAGCGACCTTTCAGTTCCTGGCCCAACGCTCTTAACTGCTAGGCTACCTGCCGCCCTCTAGGTTAGAAATAGTACCCAGAGGCTCCTTTCAAACACACATGTAGGAGAGATATCCTAATCTAATAGGAATTGGACAGATGGGTTTTCACAATTTCTCTCAAAGCATAGTGATAACACATTGGAACTTATGGCTGTCTTTTTTGAGTAGGTGTATGTAGGTTGTAATCTCATTGATCAACGTCTCAACCACATATTACCCAATTATCCACGTTGAAATGACGTGGCGTGGCCCCATGGGGTAGTTATAAGCACACTGGCATCATTTCTTTTAATTCATTGCTCAGTGACTTTACCTGCATTGGTACTGTGTAACGGTTCGCTACCCACGGCAGATGGGCGGTGAAAATGCTGAGATAGTGGATCTGATATAACTACTTCAGGAAGTACCTGTTGGGGGAAAAAAAACACATGTTATTTCCTGTTGGAGGCCTACACCAGCCCTTCAGTCTTCACACATTCTGTAACGTTTACATTTATATAAAGAATGCATGACTGTAAGTCGTTTGGATATAAACGTTCGCTAAATGGCATATATTATATATATTATACTAGCTTTCTTTTTCCTTATCTTGAAAACAGGATAAACTGTATGTGCGGTATATCCATATATACGTTTATACTGTATAAAGGCATTCTTATAGATGAGATTAAACTATACGGATTGTATTATACTATAAAGTAGCATAACATAGCTCCTCCCCTTTTCCCTGACCTCATTCGTCAGGCTCATTACATCTAGAGACAACACAAGAAAAGAGAATGAAGAAATGGACCTGTTCTCCAGAGAGCTCTTACTGGCTTCACAGCTCGATATTTTCATCCGGTGTGTGTCTAAGCAACCCCACAGCTCAGAAAGAGATGGAGGAAGTGGGGGGGGAGGGCTGCCTGCATCACACCACAGAACCAGAAATGTGCACATGAGAAAAGACACTTTACTATTTTTTTTGTGTGTTTGCAGAAGATACATTCTTTCATTTTCATTTAAGTTAACAGTTTTGCAAGGCCTTGACGGTTTACATTATAATGTTGTGTAAAAGGCACAGGGAGCCAAATCGGTTTGTGAATCAGTTTGTGCCAATGCAATCAAACTTGATCAGTATGCTTTGATTTGGACGTAAAACATTTCCAAATCAATGAATGCTTGCCAGTAAAATTCAAGTCAAGTTAAGTCTTTGTACTTTATCAAGAGGAGCTGAGCTCTTCACAATAAGAGTCCTCTCTCTAGATTCTCCCTAGATCTTTGTCTAAAGGAGATGGCCCAGATGGGTCGTTTATTGGTCTGGCATGGTGGCAAAGTAACTTTTTATTTTCCACTCTACAGTTTGTTTTAGGGACTCCACCACCGTTGCTATTCACAGTTGAAAGGCCAGAGAAGTTTCAATTCCCCCCTCAGACCCTGTGATGTGAGAACACTATCCACTACAGCCATGGTGAAGCAGTTTGTAACTATGACAACCTTGGAGGTGGAAGGGCAGTGGGTGGGAGAAGGCGGGGCCTATGGGGTTTGATGAGATGAATGGATAGGACGGTGGGTGTTGAAACTGTAATTATATGAAATAACATTGGAACATTGAAAAAGGTGTGAGGAATGTGTAATCTGAAGATCCTTTTTGAGTGTCAGGAGTTTCACTTTTAGTCACCAGTGACTCCAACAACTATAACAGCAATTTACTAGACTGCATTTAGTTCATCTTCAGATTGTAGGCCTACTAGAATAAAGACTAAAGACTTTTTAATGTATATACAGTTGTAGAACCTCCCGAGTGGCGCAGTGGTCTAAGGCGCTGCATCGCTGTGCCACTAGAGATCCTGGTTCGAATCCAGGCTCTGTCGTAGCCGGCCGCGACCGGGAGACCCATGGGGCGGCGCACATTTGGCCCAGCGTCGTCCAGGGTAGAGGAGGGAATGGCCGGCAGGGATGTAGCTCAGTTGGTAGAGCATGGCGTTTGCAACGCCAGGGTTGTGGGTTTGATTCCCACGGGGGTCCAGTATGATTTAAAAAAAAAATAATAATAATGTATGCACTCACTAACTGTAAGTCGCTCTGGATAAGAGCGTCTGCTAAATGACGTAAATGTAAAATGTAGTGTTGCTGTGGGTGTTAGGACAGCAGGTCGTGTGTTTACAATGTCCATACGTTGAAAAAACATGCCTTGTTTGAAGAATGATTCTCTATTGAGATGGGTTCCATGCTGTATTACAGTACCTTGATTTCTTCCCATTCATCTATCCCTATGAAAAACACATGACGGACTGTCAATGGCTGTGGGAACTGGGGGGGATCACCCTGTCATTGATACCTATCAGAGCAGTGGGTCTGAATACCCGACTGTACATAACAACATGTGTACCAATACAATACCCTACACAACACTACCCTACATTTTTACATTTTACATTTTAGTCATTTAGCAGATGCTCTTATCCAGAGCGACTTACAGTTAGTGAGTGCATACATTTTCATACTGGCCCCCTGTGGGAAACCAACCCACAACCCTGGCGTTGCAAGCGCCATGCTCTACCAACTGAGCTACAGTACACTTCAATACCCTACAATACACAACACTACCCTACAATACACTACAATACACTACAATATTCTACAATACACAACAATACCCTACAATACACTACAATACACTACAATATTCTACAATACACAACAATACCCTACAATACCCTACAATACCCTAGAATAGACTACAATACCCTATAATACCCTATAATACCCTACAATACCCTACACTACCCTACAAGCATACGCAGTAGCATGCATACTAAATCACACTGACATTACATCTGTCTGTTATCTGATCTATTTCAAGAACACTGACATCATGCGATGAGAATATCTGCTTTAATCTTCATTCTGAATGTCAAGTGATGTTTTAGATTAAACAGATTAATAATTTATGGAAGATCAAATGGCGTATAGTGACAAACAAACACAGGACGTGCGTCAGACACAGAAACACCAAGAAATTAGATTCTGTTTTTATTTGACAATGGCAAGAACATCAAAAAGAAAGGACCAAGGCACTCTTCATATAATTAATTAAAATGCCTTTATTAGTATGGCGTGTTCAATGGATTTTTTTTTACATCCGACAGGTTTCGGCTGCATGGCCTTCGTCAGGGAGTACAAAGAAATAATACAATGTCCTCTTTTGAACAGCATTTCCAATTAGCCCTAATTTGAAGAGGAAGTGGCAAGAACATGTTTTAAACTTATTTTGTGTTTGTGCATATGTAGTGAAATGGAGGCCATATGTGTGAGTGGGGGTATGGGTTATATAATGGGGCTCCCGAGTGGCGCAGCGGTCTAAGGCACTGCGTCTCAGTGCTTGAGGTGTCACTACAGACCCCCTGGTTCGATTCCAGGCTGTATCACAACCGGCCGTGATTGGGAGTCCCATAGGGCGGCGCACAATTGGCCCAGCGTCGTCCGGGTTTAGCCGGTGTAGGCCGTCATTGTAAATAAGAATTTGTTCTTAACTGACTTGCCTAGTTAAATAAAGGAAAAATAAATGGTGTGGGTGCTATAACGACGACGCTAGCTGCTAGTTGTTAGGCATCTGCACTCTTAGAAAAAAGGGTTCTTTGGCTGTCGCCATAGGAGCACCAAGTAGAACCCTCTGTGGAAAGGGTTCTTTATGGAACCCAAAAGGGTTCTACCTGGAACCAAAAAGGGTTCTTTAAAGGGTTCTCATATGGGGACCATTTTAGGTTCTAGAGAGCACCTTTTTTTTCTAAGAGTGTGTGTGAGTGCCAGATGTGAAGTGATCAGTGCCTGTCTGTGTGATGAGCCCAAAGCATGGGGCTTACAGAGACCCACACTGTCTCTAGAGATATACCTTATCTGGGCCGGCAGCCATTTCCCCTCCCTGCCTCCCCCTACCTCCCCCTGGCCTCCCTGCCTCCCCTTGCCCTCCCTGGCCTGGCCCTCTCACACCATGCGCCTCAATTGGCACCCTATTCTCTATAATAGTGCACTACTTTTGACCAGGGCTCATAGGGTGCCATCTGAGATGCGTCCTCAGTCTCCCCCTGCCACTGGCTAGCCCTGCGGCTCAGCCCTCCAACCCTCCAACAAGGTCTGTATGTCCAAGCCAAGGCTAACCTGACCCGTCTGTAGTTTCGTTTCTAGTCAAATTTAGTTAAGAAGTTCCAAGCAAAATTGTTCTAGTAAAATATTCTACTCTCCATGTAAAAAAAAACATTCTCTCAGTTCTGTAGCTGTTCTGAGTACTGCTTAAATGAGGAAGTCTTATCAGCCCTTATGAAACAGAGTCATGAGCAACACTGTGTGGAGATATGTGTGCTGCTGTTGGAATGTTCAGAATCACCCTTGCTGCCTTTAGCACCTTTTTCCTCCTCCCTCCCTCCTTGCAGTCAAGTTTACAGTAAAATTATGCAGTGATGGTTCAGTATCAGTTTACAGTAAGATTATGCAGTGAGGGTTCAGTATCAGTTTACAGTAAACTATGCAGTGATGGTTCAGTATCCGTTTACAGTAAGACTATGCAGTGAGGGTTCAGTATCAGCTTACAGTAAGACTATGCAGTGAGGGTTCAGTATCAGTTTACAGTAAGACTATGCAGTGAGGGTTCAGTATCAGTTTACAGTAAGACTATGCAGTGAGGGTTCAGTATCAGTTTACAGTAAGACTATGCAGTGATGGTTCAGTATCAGTTTACAGTAAGACTATACAGTGAGGGTTCAGTATCAGCTTACAGTAAGACTATGCAGTGAGGGTTCAGTATCAGTTTACAGTAAGACTATGCAGTGAGGGTTCAGTATCAGTTTACAGTAAGACTATGCAGTGAGGGTTCAGTATCAGTTTACAGTAAGACTATGCAGTGAGGGTTCAGTATCAGTTTACAGTAAGACTATGCAGTGAGGGTGAATTATCAGTTTACAGTAAGACTATGCAGTGAGGGTTTAGTATCAGTTTACAGTAAGACTATGCAGTGAGGGTTCAGTATCAGATTACAGTAAGACTATGCAGTGAGGGTTAAGTATCAGTTTACAGTAAGACTATGCAGTGAGGGTGAAGTATCAGTTTACAGTAAGACTATGCAGTGAGGGTGAAGTATCAGTTTACAGTAAGACTATGCAGTGAGGGTTCAGTATCAGATTACATTAAGACTATGCAGTGAGGGTTCAGTATCAGATTACAGTAAGACTATGCAGTGAGAATTCAGTATCAGCTTTGGCACAGAAAGACGTCACACTGGAATATATATTAGCTAGTTTCCTCTGTTTTTCACAAGGCGTTCAGATCATAACATGACTTTGATAGATAACCTAGAAGTTACAACCTCAGCTAGACATATAAAAGGTGGGGGCAACATGAGGCCTACAAATACTCATCAACAATGGATTTCAATTGATGCATTCCCTTCAAGAAACTGATAGAAGCGTAGACATGTCCAAATAAGGGCAAAACCAATCATAGGAGCCCCAGCCACCAATGAGACCTGGTCTTTAGGCCTGTGTGTCCCTGTGAGAGGCAGAAAAAAGAGGACGCGCTTTCCACCACCGCAGAGAGGCGGAGTCTGATGATCTCGTCTGCAGGGGTTGGGTCATGACCACATGGGCGGAGCTGACAACACCACAAACTTTCCGGACAACGCTGGCCTGGCCTGGGGTTGACAAGGGCTTATGTAGCAAGACGTTGATAGCTGATCAACTAGTTTTGTTTTCACTCACTATGCAGTTCTTCATCGGGTTTCACACTGGCTTTGTGAACCTGCACTAAACTATACATCTAGTATTTAATCAGTAGAACCATGTAAAATGTGAGAGGAGACGTCAAAAAATATATCAACAAATATATCTTCATACATACTACACATGTAGTGACATAGGGCTGAGAAGTTATTGGCTCCCCCCCCCCCCTCACCACAGAGGAAACTGAAGTGGCTGACGAACTCACAGTCGATCATACGCATTGCTCTCATTTGACTAACAACCGTCCCTGTCCACTGGTGCTTGTGGTTCAGAGAACTTTGTAACCGTGTGTTCCATAACTGCTGCTTTATCAAGTCCTCTGAATAGACTTCCGTTTGTTTTCTCCAGAAATACCATGCAGAAGCATGTCAAACAGGATTGCTTCAAAATAAAAAGGTTACTTGGTCAGGCAGGCCAAGACAGCAGGTATCTACCAGTAAGATGAGGCCATGTGACAACCAAACCAACACGTGACAGCCCATGAGGAACTTAAAGATACCCCAAGAATATCACTATTGTTTGGAACGATGATGAAACAACACTAAATATAATGTCTAAATATAGCTATCACTGCTTCATATTATATACAGATGGAGTTACATTTCAAGATGGGAAAATGATATCGATATCTGAGATGATCGAATTTACATTTAATGACGCACAAGGTAAACTGAGGTAAACATTCAGTAGTGCAAAATGGAGCATATGAATGGAAACATGTAATGACAGAATATCTCATGTTAAATAGAGGCCTCATCTGCAAAAAGCATATACTCCCCAGTATGTCAGATATTTTTGCATTTTGGCGTGACCACAAGTTTAAGACAGATCTCATAGATTCAGCTAGCTAAGGGAATCTGTGGTCTGTGCATGTGTATTGGTTGAAAAGTGGCAAAATGTGCATGTGTGTTCTGCACTCCGATGTGCATTCTGCACTAACAGGGCCACACTAGAAGCACTCTTGTTATAACTCCTGTGGTTTGACAAAGCTGCTGAGACCAACCATAAGACAGCCGGGAATTAAGAGATGGAGGAACCCACTGGGCACTCCACATAATTTCAAAGTGGAGATTTGGGTAATATTTGGCTGAGACGTTGATCAATGAGATTTCAACATTTATTCACCCACTCAAAAAGGACAGCCAGAAGTTTGTTGAATTTCCAGTGTGTTATCACTATCCTTTCAACCATCTAAAAACACAACCAAATTTCAATGGGAAAACAATGTCAGCTTTTTCATTTAGTTGTCATCTGCACTTTCAACCATTTAAAACTTCCCTTACGTTGAAATCACTAAATTACTATTTTATGTAATTTTTTCACCATGACCCTTAATCTACTTTCCTAAGTATGGGTCTCAAACTTGTAAAAGACGGGGCAAAAAATCATTAAAAAAAATACACCCGGTACCGGACTAGTGATATCCATGATGTTCTAGGTCAATTTGACCCTTGACCCTTGACCTTGTTCTATATAACTTTTGAACGGTGTGTCCTAGAAACAAGCTCCTTTCATACAGTATATGTGTATCAATAATGTATATACACTACCAGTCAAAATTTTGGACACACCTACTCATTCAAGGGTTTTTCTTTTAAAATGTTTTACATTGTAGAATAATGGTGAAGACATCAAAACTATGAAATAACACATATGGAATCATGTAGTAACCAAAAAAGTGTTAAACAAAACAAATTTATATTTGAGATTCTTCAAAGTAGCCACCTTTGCCTTGATGACAGCTTTGCACACTCTTGGCATTCTCTCAACCAGCTTCATGAGGTAGTCACCTGGAATGCATTTCAATTAACAGGTGTGCCTTCTAAAAATATAATTTGTGGAATTTATTTCCTTCTTAATGCGTTTAAGCCAATTAGTTGTGTTGTGACAAGGTAGGGGGGGGAGGGGGGGAAGGTTAACAGAAGATAGCCCTATTTGGTAAAATAACGCCAGGGTTGTGGGTTCGATTCCCATGGGGGGCCAGTATGAAAAATGTATGCATTCACTAACTGTAAGTCGCTCTGGATAAGAGCGTCTGCTAAATGACTAAATTGTAAATATTATGGCAAGAACAGCTCAAATAAGCAAAGAGAAACTACAGTCCATCATTACTTCAAGACATGAAGGTCAGTCAATACTGAACATTTCAAGAACTTTGAATGTTTCTTCAAGTGCAGTCGCAAAAACCATCAAGCGCTATGATGAAACTGGCTCTAATGAGGACCACCACAGGAATGGAAGAACCAGAGTTACCTCTGCTGCAGAGGATAAGTTCATTAGAGTTACCAGCCTCAGAAATTGCAGCCAAAATAAATGCTTCACAGAGTTCAAGTAACAGACATCTCAACATCAACTGTTCAGAGGGGACTGTGTGAATCAGGCCTTCATGGTCGAATTGCTACAAAGAAACCACTACTAAAGGACACCAATAAGAAGAAGAGACCTGCTTGGGCCAAGAAACACGAGCAATGGACATTAGACCGGTGGAAATTTGTCCTTTGGTCTGGAGTCCAAATTGGAGATTTTTGTTTCCAACCGACGTGGCTTTGTGAGACGTGGTGTGGGTAAACGGATGATCTCCGCATGTGTATTTCCCACCGTAAAGCATGAGGGCAATGGTGAAATCCCTGAGCAGTTTCCTTCCTCTCCAGCAACTGAGTTAGGAAAGGCACCTGTATCTTTGTAGTGACTGGGTGTATTGATACACCATCCAAAGTGTAATTAATAACTTCACCATGCTCAAAGGGATATTCAATGTCTGCTTTTTTTATTTTACCCATCTACCAATAGGTGCCCTTCTTTGCGAAGCATTGGAAAACCTCTCTGGTCTTTGTGGTTGAATCTATGTTTGAAATTCACTGCTCGACTAAGGGACCATACAGATAATTGTATGTGTGGGGTACAGAGATGGGGTAGTCATTCAAAAATCCTGTTAAACACTATTATTGCACACAGAGTGAGTCCATGTGACTTATTATGTGACTTGGTAGCCCTTTCCTGCAGTCAATGACCAAAAGCGCCCTCTTTGGCCTCATGGGTGGAATGTTATTCATATTTTTCATAATGAATAATACAATTTTTAAAAATACGACGAAAGTCCAGTGTTTCTATATCAAACAGTTTTGTTATATTTCAGTCTGCTGTGAAGTATATAAAGTGTAATATTGGGATGTAAACTCAAAATTTGATAAATGTTAACTCTATATCTGACATGGTACAGGTGTATTCTTTTTTTAAGGCAATACTCATGTGTGTGAGGTGTATACTTTTGTTTCAAAGTAGATTTGTTTAAGACTACCAAGAATCACTCTGTGACCCTCATTTAGACCGCTGTAGTAAAAGGTTAAGCACATTTTTACTTCTGAACTAATTTAGGCTTGGCCTAAAAAAGGGGTTGAATACTTATTGACTCAAAACATTTCAGCTTTTCATTTTTAATTAATTCGTTTAAAAAAATGAAAAACATAATTCCACTTTGACATTATGGGGTATTGTGTGTAGGCCAGTGACAAAAAGTCTCAATTTATCCATTTTAAATTCAGGCTGTAACACAGCAAAATGTGGAAAAGTCAACGGGTGTAAATACTTTCTGAAGTGTACAAAACATTAGGAACACCTGCTCTTTCCATGACATAGACTGACCAGATGAATCCAGGTGAAAGCTATGATCCCTTATTGATGTCACTTGTTGAATCCACTTCAATCAGTGTAGATGAAGGGGAGGAGACAGTTTAAAGAAGGATTTTTAAGCTTTGAGAAAATTGAGACATGGATTGTGTGTGTGTGCCATTCAGAGGGTGAATGGGTAAGACAAAAGATTTAAGTGCCTTTGAACGGGGTATGGTAGTAGGTGCCGGCCGCATCGCTTTGAATGTGTTAAGAACTGCAACACTGCTGGGTTTTACACGCTCAACAGTTTCCTGTTTGTATCAAGAATGGTCCACCACCCAAAGGACATCCAGCCAACTTGACACAACTGTGGGAAGCATAAGAGTCAACATGGGCCAGCATCCCTGTGGAACACTTTCGACACCTTGTAGAGTCCATGCCCCGACAAATTGAGGCTGTTCTGAGGGCAAAGGGGGGGTGCCTTTGTGCTATAGACAAATTGTCGACAAGTTAATAGGCCACCCACACGTAAAATGTATGCAAGCATTAGTGTAATATCACTCCCTAAAAACACATCCTTGGAAAAGCTTTTCAAATTGTACAGATTTTCACGTCTCCTCCCGTTGCTCCCCTCCGGCGCTCTGATTCGCCGGTCTTTTGAGCCACCGGTCTGAGAGCACCACCTCGGCAAACACAGGAATGGAAACCCAACGCACCCTAATCACCTCCAGTGCACCTGCACCTCATCATCTCATCACCACCACTATATAGCCCTGGACTGTTCGTTCATTGTTGTGTGTAATTGTCGTGTCGTTTACTCTCTCTTTGTTATTCTCTTTCTCATTATTAACTAAACCTTTACAGTGGGGGAAAAAAGTATTTAGTCAGCCACCAATTGTGCAAGTTCTCCCACTTAAAAAGATGAGAGAGGCCTGTAATTTTCATCATAGGTACACGTCAACTATGACAGACAAATTGAGAAAAAAAATCTAGAAAATCACATTGTAGGACTTTTTATTAATTTATTTGCAAATTATGGTGGAAAATAAGTATTTGGTCACCTACAAACAAGCAAGATTTCTGGCTCTCACAGACCTGTAACTTCTTCTTTAAGATAAGAGGCTCCTCTGTCCTCCACTCGTTACCTGTATTAATGGCACCTGTTTGAACTTGTTATCAGTATAAAAGACACCTGTCCACAACCTCAAACAGTCACACTCCAAACTCCACTATGGCCAAGACAAAAGAGCTGTCAAAGGACACCAGAAACAAAATTGTAGACCTGCACCAGGCTGGGAAGACTGAATCTGCAATAGGTAAGCAGCTTGGTTTGAAGAAAACAACTGTGGGAGCAATTATTAGGAAATGGAAGACATACAAGACCACTGATAATCTCCCCTCGATCTGGGGCTCCACGCAAGATCTCACCCCCATGGGGTCAAAATGATCACAAGAACGGTGAGCAAAAATCCCAGAACCACACGGGGGGGACCTAGTGAATGACCTGCAGAGAGCTGGGACCAAAGTAACAAAGCCTACCATCAGTAACACACTACGCCGCCAGGGACTCAAATCCTGCAGTGCCAGACGTGTCCCCCTGCTTAAGCCAGTACATGTCCAGGCCCGGTCTGAAGTTTGCTAGAGTGCATTTGGATGATCCAGAAGAGGATTGGGAGAATGTCATATGGTCAGATGAAACCAAAATATAACTTTTGGTAAAAACTCAACTTGTCGTGTTTGGAGGACAAAGAATGCTGAGTTGCATCCAAAGAACACCACACCTACTGTGAAGCATGGGGGTGGAAACATCATGCTTTGGGGCTGTTTTTCTGCAAAGGGACCAGGACGACTGATCCGTAAAGGAAAGAATGAATGGGGCCATGTATCGTGGAGATTTTGAGTGAAAACCTCCTTCCATCAGCAAGGGCATTGAAGATGAAACATGGCTGGGTCTTTCAGCATGACAATGATCCCAAACACACCGCCCGGGCAACGAAGGAGTAGCTTCGTAAGAAGCATTTCAAGGTCCTGGAGTGGCCTAGCCAGTCGCCAGATCTCAACCCCATAGAAAATCTTTGGAGGGAGTTGAAAGTCTGTGTTGCCCAGCGACAGCCCCAAAACATCACTGCTCTAGAGGAGATCTGCATGGAGGAATGGGCCAAAGTACCAGCAACAGTGTGTGAAAACCTTGTGAAGACTTACAGAAAACGTTTGACCTGTGTCATTGCCAACAAATGGTATATAACAAAGTATTGAGAAACGTGTGTTATTGACCAAATACTTATTTTCCACCATAATTTGCAAAGAAATTCATAAAAAATCCTACAATGTGATTTTCTGGATTTTTTTTCCTAATTTTGTCTGTCATAGTTGACGTGTACCTATGATGAAAATTACAGGCCTCTCTCATCTTTTTAAGTGGGAGAACTTGCACAATTGGTGGCTGACTAAATACTTTTTTTCCCCACTGTATGCCATGTCTTGAAATATGCAGACAGACAGATTAAAAAGTACATTTACGTTGTAAATCTTCTGACAGCCAACTTTTTAACTCTGCATGTAACTTTTGGACTTTATAGCACTCGCAGAAGGCATGAATTATTGAGTCCTTTTATGACATGACTCTGCCGTTGTGCAGTAGAATTTGTGAATTTTGTCTCTTTGATAATACATGAAATGAGGGTGAGATACGGTAACTGATGGGGAGCTGTAATCTGTACTTCACCTGATTCTCCTCAGGACTTTGAACGGCCCCACAAACCGCAGGCTCAGCTTCCGGCAGGGCAGGTGAAGGGGCAGGTCCTTCGTAGAAAGCCAGACCCTGTCACCGGGGTGAAAGACCAGGGCCACACTGCGGTGACGATCGGCCTGTGCCTTCTGCCGGAGGACGACGCGCTGGAGACAGGTGTGCACTGTGTTCCATACCTCCTCTGCGCACCGGAACCAATCGTCCACCGCAGGAGCCTCGATCTGACTCCGGTGCCAGGGTGCCAGGGCCGGCTGATAGCCTAGAACACACTGAAAGGGTGTGAAGTTATTGGAGGAGTGAAGCAGGAAGTTTTGTGCGTATTCCGCCCAAGGCAGAAATGCAGCCCACTCCCCTGGCCGGTCCTGACAGTAACTACGAAGGTACCTACCCAGTTCCTGATTTAACCTTTCCACCTGCCATTAGATTGGGGACGGTACCCTGAGGTGAGGCTGACCCTGACCCTCAGTCGTTCCATGAAGGCCTTCTAGACACGGGAGGTGAACTGAGGACCACGGTCAGACACGATGTCCTTCGGGATCCCGTAGTGCCAGAAGACGTGAGAGAAGAGAGCCTCCGCGGTCTGCAGAGCCGTTGGGAGACCAGGCAGAGGAATCAAATGACAGGCTTTGGAAAACCAGTCCACAACAACCAGGATGTGGTGTGCCCCTCCGAGGGGGGAAGGTATGTGACAAAGTCCATGGAGAGATGGGACCAGGGTTGTTGTGGAACCAGCAGCGGGTGGAGTTTGCCATAGGGGAGGTGTCTAGGTGTCTTGCTCTGTTTGCAGGTGGAGCAGGAAGAGACAAGGTGGGCCACCAGTACTTGGCGGAGAGACAGTCGATAGTATGGGCTATACCCGAGTGCCCGACACAGGTGCTGTATGTGCCCAGGCGAGGAGACGGTCCCGCACATCAGAGGGCACGTAGATACAGTACGTCCCTCGGGACAGTGGGCAGGTGAGGGCTACTGTCTCAGGGCTCGATGGATGTCCGCGTCCACATTCCACACAACAGGAGCCACAATGCAGGAATAATGGGTGTCACTTTCTCCCTCCGATCCTCTGGGTTGTGGGTGGCCTCGTCCAGACTTTCCACGGAGGTGACACAGATTGACACCTCCCCTGACACTCCTGCGACCAACCCAACAACATCCTCTCTGTCCACGATATACTGGGGTTATGCAACTGTAGCCAGGGGAAACCTAAAACTACGGGGTGTGCAGGAGAGTCTAAGATAAGGAAAGTGATGCGTTCATCGTGGTTGTGATTAACTGTGAGTGAAATGGGAATTGTGGTCTGGTGCAGTCCTGTTCCTAGGGGAACGGTTGTCTAGGGCATGAACTGGGATAGGGGGTTGTGAAGGGACTAGAGGAATGCATAATGATAAGGCCACTGACCGGTCTAGGAAATTGCCTGCAGCACCAGAGTCCACTAGGGCAGGACTCAGTGGGGGACCAGGATAGTCAGGGAAGGTGACAGGGAGGAGGACGGGCTGGGTGGACAGAGAGGTGTTCCAGGGGTGGTCCGACTCCCCGCAGTAGGAACAGAGACCCTGTTGACGGCGGCGTTGACGTTCCGCAGTGTGTGTGTGTCTGTTTATTGTCTTTTGTTTATGTATGGTTGTTATTGTTTGAAAAAATTATAATTGTAAAAATATGTTTTACTGTAAGTGGCTTTGGATAAAAACGTCTGCTAAATGGCATATACAATGTCTTGCAAAAGTATTCATCCCCCTTGGTATTTTTCCTATTTTGTTGCAATACAACCAGTGATTTAAATGGATTTTTATTTGGATTTCATGTAATGGACATACACAAAATAGTCCAAATTGTAAAATGAAAAACATAACTTGTTTCAAAAAATGCTAAAAAATAAATAACGGAAAAGTGGTGCGTGCATATGTATTCACCCCCTTTGCTATGAAGCCCCTAAATAAGATCTGGTGCAACCAGTGCAACTCCGTTTTTTTGTCTTATTTCTTGTTTGTTTGACAACATTTTTTATTTTGCATCTTCAAAGTGGTAGGCATGTTGTGTAAATGAAATGATACAAAAATCAATTTTAATTCCAGGTTGTAAGGCAACAAAATAGGGAAAATTCCAGCTTGTCTACAAATTAAACATTGATATGTTGGATTCACGTCTCCATCTCAACCAAAAATCTAAGTTATAGAATAAATAGGACTAAATCAAAATCAAACTATTTGAAGTGTATTTAAAGTTTGATTTGATTTGATTTAGTCCCATTCTTTAACTTTGATTTTTGGTTAATATGGAGACGTGAATCCAACATATAAATTATTTACTTTAAGATTACATTTTAAATACACCAAAGCTTGAAACCCTAGGCCTATATGTATTGTCTATTTTTAGTTGAACCCTGGGTTGAATTAACGACAATAGGTCTTTATGGCATCGGAAATGCTATGTAGGCCTAAACAGTAGACCTATCATTGATGATATGTCTTATAAAGTATGGTTACATTCCATTTGCTCTGTTTAAACCTACCCTTTTGGAATGACTTCGATAGCAATGGTGCATCTATTTAGTTATTTAGTTATTATCATTCTCATGACAGCACATCGGTAGTAGACAGTGACCGGCATGAAAGCTAAGCAGAGTTGGGCTTGTTAAAACCCTGGGTTTGGAGACCAAAACGCTGTAGATTAAATTCCATAAAGGAGGTGCTGCCCAGCCTATCGTTTTTTTTCTTCTGATAGTGGATATAATGTTGAAGATCTGACATTGTTTCAACGGTACAAATTCATTATATTTTATACACGGTTTGTATATGTTGAAAATTGGTTACCATGATGACAATCATGTGGTTGGAATTTCACCCTCAAAACAACAGTTTATGTTGATGACTTTATTTCAAATCCAATGTACACTATTTTCCACATAGATTCCACATCACAATATATTAACACATTACATTGAAACAACATTGATTCAATCAGTTTGTGCCTAGTGGGAACTTATCTGTACATCTTTAACCTATTCTTCACTATCATTCAAGTTGAATTTATGATCAGATTTTTGATCCAAATACTTTTTTTTACCCTTTTCCTATAGTTCCAAATCAACTGAAAATGTAATGTAGATTGCATGTATCTCTAACATTGACATCCACAAAGGGGGAAATGATGCTGTGGGAGTGAAGAGTTTTGCTGTGGGGTGTGGGTGGTGTGTGTAAGAAACACAGAAATAATAATCTATACTGAACAAAAATATAAACGCAACAATTTCAAAGATTTTGCTGAGTTACAGTTCGTATGAGGAAATCAGTCAATTCAAATAAATTAATTAGGCCCTAATCTATGGATTTCACATGACAGGGCAGCCCCCCCACCCCCCCCCCAGTGTGTGTCTGTCATGTGTAGAGGAAGGAAAGGGGTGTGGTGTTCAATCAAACGTGACACAGTGGTGTGATGGAGGGTATGTGGTTCTTCTGACAAACAAATACATCTGCTACACTCCACCTCGACCACTACCTGTTTTTCCCTTTATAAAACTGCCTCCTGGCACTTCTGAAGCACAGTACCTTTGTCCAAGCAGATAGACACGCCAAGTAATCGGTTTTCTATTAGATTCCTTTGAGCAACAAAAAGTATAATCACAATCACCTTATTTTCATGTTAATTTCCAGTGACCCTTCAAGTTTAGAGAGAGCATGATAATGTAATATGAGCAGTATAAAGTGTACTGCTGACCTCTCTGGCTATGATTCCCATCAACTTCCTAATAACAAGGCCTCATGGGGTACACAGTGTAGCCTCAATACAGTAACTGAACAATGGCCGACACACAAAGCAGGAACGTCAATGAAATAGTATCCTGTGAAATGGCTTCAAAAGATGTCATGTAAAACCATGTCATGGAGGCTGAGAGTACTTTCATGATCAGAATAAATATCACTCTTTACCCGATTCATAATGAAAAAACTGTCAATCTGTCTAGGTCTACAATTTTTTTTCTGAGGTCTTGGCTGATTTCTTTTCATTTTCAGATTATGTCAAGCAAAGAGGCACTGGGTTTGAAGGTAGGCCTGGAAATACATCCACAGGTACACCTCCAATTGACTCAAATGATGTCAATTAGCCTATCAGAAGCTTCTAAAGCCATGACATCATTTTCTGGAATTTTCCAAGCTGTTTAAAGGCACAGTCAACTAAGTGTATTTGCAGTCAGCTTTGTTAGAGATAGAAAAACATTGACCTAAATGAATAGTACTAACTTTCAATTGAGGGATTTACCGTTAAAGCCGGCATTCAATCCGATTGCGCTTTACCGACAATGCACCTTTTAAAAGGCAACGTTTCTCGGGTTCGCCGAGACCGCGTTCACAGCATGCTCAATCAAAAATTATCTCGACGGTAAAGCACGATCGGATTGAATCAAGGCCGTAGTCATTTAGTGCCTGACCTTTGTAGAGAAGAGATCAGTTTAGTGTAGCTCGTGGTTGCCACCTGATGGCCTCATACATTATTGGAAAGATTCATTTCAGAACCTGCAGTTACTCAGACCCATCTTGTGATTGATTGTATTGTATACTGTTTGAGGCTGCTACTGTGGGGTGTAATGATGTCAAGTGGATTAATTGAAGACCAATGCCAGAGATTACATTTTTATAAAAAGAACTTTAGAGAGTTTATGATAAATACACTCCGGGTTTGTAAATACAATTATTGAAAAAAAATTATAACAGAATATGAGAACGTCTATTCTAGCAGAGTGAACCCATCCCATTGAAAACAAATCGACACATTACCCAAATAAAACAAGACAGTTCTATGAGACGTTACACATAATGAAAATCACAGACTTTGCACTTGTGTTTGGCAAACAGAAGACCCATTAACGACTGTCTCCACAGACTGTGTTTATGGATACGTTGTTGCATTATGAGGCTGTGCTGACGATGACTGTCTGTCCCCATAGAGAGGTAATGATCAGGCTTATGTCTTCACAGCTGTATCTCTGGATTTGTAGATCACTCCTCTGCTCTTCAGCTCTCTCACCACCCCTGCAGGTAAGAAAGAAGAACAACGCTGAGAGAAGTTCACACAGTGGATGGGATTCAATGACAGCAGCCTGAGAACCCAAGAGGATTCTGCTGTTTGTTTCCTGATTTTGACCACATAACACCATTTTGACCACATTTGCCAACATTTTCTCAATGGATCCTATAGTGTAGATGGTTGAGAATATACACTAACTGACTTTGAACACGACAAGTCCCGTGTAGCTCAGTTGGTAGAGCATGGCGTTTGCAACGCCAGGGTTGTGGGTTTGTTTCCCACGGGGGACCAGTATGAATTATTTTTTATTTTTTTATGTATGCACTCACTAACTGTAAGTCGCTCTGGATAGTATAAGAGCGTCTGCTAAATGACTAAAATGTAAATGTAATTACCTGGAGGTAACCTCCCTGTCACTGTCACAGCATAGACACCAGGCTTGAAGTTACCTGAACAGGAAAAGTGAAATACAAAACAGCACTAGAATATTATAGGCGGTCCTGTATAGGTCAGTGGGTAGAGCATGTCCATTGCAACGCAAGGATTGTGGGTTTGATTCCCGCGGCAACCCATATGTAAAATGTATGAACGCATGACTAAGTCACTTTGGATAAAAGTGTCTGCTAAATGGCATATATTTATTATGTATTACAACAGAATTAAATGAAACTTCAAGGAGACGTTTGAAAGAACGTCTGACCAACAGGATAAACTTACTGATTCTTTGCCACTTGGCCACCCAGCTGTCCTCAGGGCTCATCTGGGCTATGACCCTGTAAACAGAGACCGAATGCTTTAGCAATTAGCGCACACTCGCTGTCTAGAACGGGCACTAAATCAATCTCCCATCTCTGAAAAGTAATCAATTACAAGTAGAGAACTTACCCATCAAACGAGGAACTTGTACACTCATAGACCATCTCTCGATTCCCCTTCATCTGAAGGTACGACTCACAGTTGTCACAGCCATCATATTCAAACTGGTCAATAGTCTTTGTAGGGACAGGAGAAATATGGATTCAATGAATACACATGGCTAACTGGTTAGCTAGTCATGTTAGCACGTTACACAAACATTTCAGCAAACTTTGCGTTTAATAGATATTAGCAAGCTTTTTAAAACGTTTCGTTCGATAAATTGTAAGTAGCTAGGAAAACCCCTCAGGTAAGCTAGCGTCTACGAATGTATGCCATTGCTAACGTTAGCTAGCTAGCTAGCATTTACCTTCACGAGAGAGCACAGAAGGCATGCCCGCAAATGGCGGAGGTCCTTAGGACAAGTCTCCAAAGCCATCGAGAAAATAGCAGCTGATATTTGAGAAATATATCTGTAAAATCAATAAAATAAAAGCGTTTCAAAGGGCGTTGTTTTGATTTCCACCACTGTTAAACAGGCAAGTTTAACTAAGTACTTCCGGGTGACGGGTGACGTTTTTTTTGAATCCTTAGTTTCGAGTTATAATGTTACGTACACTGTGAAATGCCTTTCTTGCTAGCTCTAAACCCAACAATGCAGTAATCAATAACAATGTCATACAAAAAAATAACAAGGTAGAACAAAAACACACGAGAAATAAACATACGAAAAACATCAGAAAGTAAGTAAGTATACCGAGTATACCAAACATTAGGAACACCTTCCTAATATTGAGTTACATCCCCCCCTTTGCCCACAGAACAGCCTCATTTCGTCGGGGCATGGACTCTACAAGGTGTCGAAATACACTGCTCAAAAAAATAAAGGGAACACTTAAACAACACATCCTAGATCTGAATGAATGAAATAATCTTATTAAATACTTTTTTCTTTACATAGTTGAATGTGCTGACAACAAAATCACACAAAAATTATCAATGGAAATCATATTTATCGGCAGTGGCGAATTTGACGAATTTGCCAATCTTGGTGTTCTCTGGCAAATGCCAAACGTCCTGCACGGTGTTGGGCTGTAAGCACAACCCCCACCTGTGGACGTCGGGCCCTCATACCACCCTCATGGAGTCTGTTTCTGACCGTTTGAGCAGACACATGCACATTTGTGGTCTGCTGGAGGTCATTTTGCAGGGCTCTGGCAGTGCTCCTCCTGCTCCTCCTTGCACAAAGGCGGAGGTAGCGGTCCTGCTGCTGGGTTGTTGCCCTCCTACGGCCTCCTCCATGTCTCCTGATGTACTGGCCTGTCTCCTGGTAGCGCCTCCATGCTCTGGACACTACGCTGACAGACACAGCAAACCTTCTTGCCAAAGCTCGCATTGATGTGCCATCCTGGATGAGCTGCACTACCTGAGCCACTTGTGTGGGTTGTAGACTCCGTCTCATGCTACCACTAGAGCAGGGGTGTCAAACTCATTTTAGCTCAGGGGCCACATGGAGGAAAATCTATTCCCAAGTGGGCCGGACCGGAAAAATCATGGTATATATAACTTAAAAACAACAACTTCAGATTGTTTTCTTTGTTTTAATACGATCAACATACAACATAAAGCTGGAGCCTGAGGACAGTGTGTCCAAAATAGTACAAGCACAACATCACTATTAATCATAAAACACGTCAAGTTTATTTGAAAATTCTAAAGAAAAAGAACACACAAACACACAATGCCTCAGTGATTAACAGAACTGTTTCACAGATCACAGAACTATATCAGGGTGTCATTTCTCAGGCAGAAATGTAGATAAAAATAATGAAATCCTGTTCCCCAAACAAGTGCAAGAACCACAGAGTCAAGAATAGGTTAAATATACAAATAAAATAAAATCAATTAAAAACAATAGCACATCAACATAAAAACATATAAACATAAAGCTGGAGCCTGAGGACAGTGTCCAAAAGCACAACATCACTATTAATCATAAAACACCTCAAGTTATTTGAAAGTTCTGAGGACAAAGAACACACAAACACACAATGCCTCAGTGATTAACAGAAGTGTTTCACAGATCACAGAACTATATCAGGGTGTCATTTCTCAGGCAGAAATGTAGATAAAAATAATGAAATCCTGTTCCCCAAACAAGTGCAAGAACCACAGAGTCAAGAATAGGTTAAATATACAAATAAAATAAAATCAATTAAAAACAATAGCACATCAAAATAAAAACATATAAACATAAAGCTGGAGCCTGAGGACAGTGTCCAAAAGCACAACATCACTATTAATCATAAAACACCTCAAGTTATTTGAAAGTTCTGAGGACAAAGAACACACAAACACACAATGCCTCAGTGATTCACAGAAGTATATCACAGATCACAGAACTATATCAGGGTGTCATTTCTCAGGCAGAAATGTAGATAAAAATAATGAAATCCTGTTCCCCAAACAAGTGCAAGAACCACAGAGTCAAGAATAGGTTAAATATACAAATAAAATAAAATCAATTAAAAACAATAGCACATCAACATAAAAACATTTAAACATAAATCTCAAAGCGTTGCTCAAACTCCCGTAACAGTCCCGTTATTTTATCTTTGAACGGCTTCATGTCTGCCACATGTTGGGTCGCGCACACATTTTTCAGACAGGGAAGTGAGCTGCATCACCACCGGCAAGTTGCGTCTCCCACAATGACAGCTTCAACTTGAAAGAACGTATGCTGTCATAATACTGCGTGACAACTTTGTTGCGCCCTTGCAGCTGTTTGTTCAAGTTATTCAGGTGCTCTGTAACATCCACCATAAATGCAACGTCCTGCATCCATTCTGCGGAATGAAATTCTAACACTGGTTTGCCCTTTTCTTCCATGAACTGTTCAATTTCTTCTCGTAAATCAAAGAAACGCCTCAGCACAGCACCTCGGCTTAACCATCTTACCACAGTGTGGTATGGCAGGCCATAGATGTGGTCTTTCTCTCTGAGAAGGCTGTCAAACTGACGGTGATTCAGGCTTCTGGATCGGATGAAATTAACAGTTTGGATGACCACCTTCATGACGTTATCCATCTTTAATGACTTGCAACACAAAGCCTCCTGGTGCAAAATACAGTGAAAAGTCAAAAAATCACGTCCTCCATTTGCAGATTGCACTTTCTCTCTGAACTTTGTCACAACGCCTGCTTTTTTCCCGATCATTGAGGGCGCACCATCTGTAGCCAAGCTGACAGCGCGGGACCAGTCCACTCCGACCCTGTCCAGCGCGCCGACGAGTGCGGTAAAAATATCAGCTGCTGTCGTTGTATCTGTCATCGGCACCAACTCCACGAACTCCTCGGTGACGGTCAATGTGTCATCAACTCCGCGGATGAAAATGGCCAGTTGTGCAACATCTGTAATGTCTGTGCTTTCATAAATTGCAACCGAAAACGCAATAAATGACTTTACTTTTTGCTTCAACTGGCTGTCCAAATCCACTGAAAGATCGGAAATCCTGTCTGCAACTGTGTTTCTTGTCAGGCTGATATTTGCAAAAGCCTGGTGCTTTTCAGGGCACACAATCTCTGCTGCCTTCATCATGCATGTTTTTACAAATTCACCCTCACTAAATGGTTTTGAAGCCACTGCGATTTCATTAGCAATGAGGTAGCTAGCTTTCACTGCAGCGTCACTGATGTCTCGGCTGTGAGTAAACACAGACTGCTGTTTCTTCAGACCCGCCAACAGTTCATTCACCTTCTCTCATCTCCGCTGTCCTTGAAAGTTGTCATATTTGTCGGCATGAAGACTCACATAGTGGCGACAAAGGTTATATTCTTTCAGCACTGCAACATGCTCTGAACACACCAAACATACAGCTTTCCCATTCAATTCTGGGAATAAATAGAAGGATGACAATTTTTCTTGGAACACTCTGCACTCTGCGTCCACTTTTCTCTTTTTTGACAGAGACATATTGGGGCAATGAGGGTGCCAAAGCACATAATGTTAAAAGTAGAAGCCGTAATAAATATCGCGGGCAAAACAAAGTAGCTCATTGGCTGCACGTGCTTGACCTACTTGCTCTGCCCCGGTATAAACAGTTTGCTTGCTTAACACAATTGCTATTACGCCATCCAGTGGACGCAATTGGAACAGCAGTTTATTTTATTGAAAAATTGCAGTGCATTTTTATACTTGACAAAATTATTATTTTTTATTTTATTTTTTTTAATCATCTCGCGGGCCGGATTAAACCTGTTTGCGGGCCTGATCCGGCCCGCGGGCCGGACGTTTGACACCCCTGCACAAGAGTGAAAGCACCGCCAGCATTCAAAAGTGACCAAAACATCAGCCAGGAAGCATAGGAACTGAGAAGTGGTCTGTGGTCACCACCTGCAGAACCACTTCTTTATTGGGGGTGTCTTGCTAATTGCCTACAATTTCCACCTGTTGTCTATTCCATTTGCACAACAGCATGTGACATTTATTGTCAATCAGTGTTGCTTCCTAAGTGGACAGTTTGATTTCACAGAAGTGTGATTGACTTGGAGTTACATTGTGTTGTTTAAGTGTTCCCATAATTTTTTTGAGCAGTGTAGTTCCACAGAGATGCTGGCCCATGTTGACGCCAATGCTTCCCACAGTTGGCTGGATGTCCTTTGGGTGGAAGACATTTTACATTTACATTTTAGTAATTTAGCAGACGCTCTTATCCAGAGCGACTTACAGTTAGTGAATGCACAACCCTGGCGTTGCAAACGCCATGCTCTACCAACTGAGCTACATCCCTGCCGGCCATTCCCTCCCCTACCCTGGATGACGCTGGGCCAATTGTGCGCCGCCCCATGGGTCTCCCGGTCACGGCCAGCTACGACAGAGCCTGGATTCGAACCAGGATCTCTAGTGGCACAGCTAGCACTGCGATGCAGACCACTGCGCCAATCGGGAGATAGACCATTCTTGATACAGAAGGGAAACTGTTGAGTATGAAAAACCCAGCAGTTCTTGACACAAACCAGTGCACCGTGGCACCTACTACCATACCCCATTCAAATGCATTTAAATATGTTGTCTTGCCCATTCACCTTCTGAATGGCACACATACACAATCCATTTCCTTCTTCTTCTATGGTATATTGGCTATCACATATTTTAATGTCCATCCTGCGGGATGGAAACAGGATTCCCCCAAAAAACTGAACTACCAAAAAAAAATCAAACAATTTTCCTGTTAAAAATAAATAAAACAGATCTGATCCCTACACAGGCTCAAGGGGAACCTGGGAGGGCGGGTCTTCCGGCGCCAGTACCCCTTGCAAGTCTTCCGATGTAAAATCCTTGAGTCCCAAAACTTTTCTGCTGCAGCCACAATAATGTCTAGTTTCTTCGACTTCTTTGAGACTTGTGCTGTACAGTTTATAGCTGTGGCAATGAACGCAACAAAATCCACATTTTTAACACACAGGGTATATTTTGTCTGGCAGCAAACATTTACTACAGGCTGTGGTGTATCCACTACCATATCTTCACTAGAATCACTTGTTTTCTCAATTATTTTAAATCGCCTCCGCATAGGAGATTCGATTGACCACTAACTTTTGCCACCTCAATTTCCTTCACCCTTACAGGGCACTCCAGGAACTCAGTTCCTGGAGTATATTTAACATTTTCATTTGTTTTATATTTATATATATATTTTTTTTTGTTAATGATTTCTTTTTTATTTTTATTTTTTTAAATAGTTATTATACACCCATGGCCACATTTTGAGGTTACTGTAACTATAATATATTCTTATGTAAAGCGTGCATGTTCAAGATAGCATGCGCTGGTCGTCGCAGGTCTGTGGAGATCTTCACAATTGCTGTAATAATCTGTGCAGAATCTCTCACTTGCACCATAATTGTAGGCCTACTTTTAACGTAATCTCAACTGCAATCCAAGTCATTTGGTTCTGCTATAAAATGAAGCACATGACTGTTGTATAAATAAACAAAATATCTGAAATTGTATTCCCATTTGAACTTTGCTGTGCTTTGAAATGGTTGAAAGCGCAGTGATAGACATTTGGGTGACAACTAACCTTTGGCTGTCTTTTTGAGTGGGTGAATAAAGGTTGTGATCTCATTGATCAACTTCTCAACTAAATATTACCCAATTATACACGTTGAAATAGGGTGACCACATGTCCCGGGTTGTGCGGGACAGTCCCACATTTTTGGCCCTTTGTCCTGCATCCTGCAACCAGACAATTATGTCCCGCATTTTATCAACAAATTCAAACACCACCAATTTAGAAAAAAAGGTTGATTTGTCCCGTATTTCAGTCAGACATTCCAACCTGTCTCTTGCAGTCACGTTGCGCTTATGAATAGCCTATATACAGTTGAAGTCGGAAGTTTACATACACTTAGGTTGGAGTCATTAAAACTTGTTTTTCAACCACTCCACACATTTCTTGTTAACAAACTATAGTTTGGGCAAGTCGTTTAGGACATCTACTTTGTGCATGACACAAGTAATTTTTCCAACAATTGTTTACAGACAGATTATTTCACTTATAATTCACTGTATCACAATTCCAGTGAGTCAGAAGTTTACATACACTAAGTCGACGGTGCCTTTAAACAGCTTGGAAAATTCCAGAAAATGATGTCATTGCTTTAGAAGCTTCTGATAGGCTAATTAACATCATTTGTGTCAATTGGAGGTGTACCTGTGCATGTATTTCAAGGCCTACCTTCAAACTCAGTGTCTCTTTGCTTGACATCATGGGAAAATCAAAAGAAATCAGCCAAGACCTCAGAAAAGAAATTGTAGACCTCCACAAATCTGGTTCATCCTTGGGAGCAATTTCCAAACGCCTGAAGGTACCACGTTCATCTGTACAAACAATAGTACGCAAGTATAAACACCATGGGACCACGCAGCCATCATAACGCTCAAGAAGGAGACGCGTTCTGTCTCCTAGAGATGAACGTACTTTGGTGCGAAAAGTGCAAATCAATCCCAGAACAACAGCAAAGGACCTTGTGAAGATGCTGGAGGAAACAGGTACAAAATTATCCATATCTACAGTAAAACGAGTCCTATATCGACATAACTTGAAAGGCCACTCAGCAAGGAAGAAGCCACTGCTCAAAAACCGCCATAAAAAAGCCAGACTACGGTTTGCAACAGCACATGGGGACAAATATTGTACTTTTTGGAGAAATGTCCTCTGGTCTGATGAAACAAAAATAGAACTGTTTGGCCATAATGACCATTGTTATGTTTGGAGGAAAACGGGGGTCGCTTGCAAGCCGAAGAACACCATCCCAACCGTGAAGCACGGGGGTGGCAGCATCATGCTGTGGGGGTGCTTTGCTGCAGGAGGGACTGGTGCACTTCACAAAATAGATGGCATCATGAGGAAGGAAAATTATGTGGATATATTGAAGCAACATCTCAAGACATTAGTCAGGAAGTTAAAGCTTGGTCGCAAATGGCTCTTCCAAATGGACCCCAAGCATACTTCCAAAGTTGTGGTAAAATGGCTTAAGGACAACAAAGTCAAGGTATTGGAGTGGCCATCACAAAGCCCTGACCTCAATCCTACAGAAAATGTGTGGGCAGAACTGAAAAATCGTGTGCGAGCAAGGAGGCCTACAAACCTGACTCAGTTACACCAGCTCTGTCAGGAGGAATGGGCCAAAATTCACCCAACTTATTGTGGGAAGCTTGTGTAAGGCTACCCAAAATGTTTGACCCAAGTTAAACAATTTAAAGGCAATGGTACCAAATACTTATTGAGTGTATGTAAACTTCTGACCCACTGGGAATGTGATGAAAGAAATAAAAGCTGAAATAAATCATTCTCTCTACTATTATTCTGACATTTCACATTCTTAAAATAAAGTGGTGATCTTAAATGACCTAAGACAGGGAATTTTTTACTAGGATTAAATGTCAGGAATTGTGAAAAACTGAGTTTAAATGTATTTGGCTAAGGTGTATGTAAACTTCCGACTTCAACTGTATATCATAAGGATGTGGTAGCCTACTGTTGATGTTCAACACGTCTCCAATCATTGTTGAAATCTGATATTCTGTGCAGCGCAAAAAAAAAGAAGGTAATTCCGCCTAACTTCTGAGGATTTCCGTGCTCATTAGTTGCTCATTCAACATATTTACTGATAGAGTACTTCACTCAATCCCGTTTTAAAATTCTCCCTTCCTAACTGCTTTACATTATAGTAATTTAGCAGACACTCTTACCCAGAGCAATTTACTGGAGTAATTTGGGTAAGTGCCCTGCTCAAGGGCACATCGACAGATTTTTAACATAGTCGGCTTCGTCATTCGAACCAGCGACCTTTCGGTTACTGGCCCAACGCTCTTAACCGCTACAACCAGAAATGTTTCCTTGGTCAAGTATTCCAAGATTTACATAAAATAGTCACACATGTGGTCTCTCTTTTCTGCATCGTTTATGCATCACCAAACTTTGCGCCAGACAAGAGTAGGCTAGGTGTGCTTCAATAAAACATTATCCAGGTTTGTAGTGCTGCCACTTCTCACAATGGTACTCATTGTAAAGTTAGATCAAAGATGAATCGATGTCTTGGAAGATCACATAATGATGAATTACTATTCTACATAAAATAAACATATAATAGCTTAGTATAACATTACTGTTATACAAAAAACACCACCTAATTTCTTATGAGATTTTAGGATGGTTAGCTGAATAGTAAAAAAAAAAGTATGATTGGGCAAAAGTAAAACAGCGTGTGCCAATAGGCAGAAAGTGCTTTGATTGATTGCATCTCAGACTGTGTCACAAAAGTCAGTGTCCGGGAGTCCCATAGGCTGGCGCACAATTGTCCGGGTTAGGGGAGGGTTTGGCCGGGAGGCTTTACTTGGCTCATCTCCTTGTGGCGGGCCGGGCGCCTGCAGGCTGACTTCGGTTGTCAGTTGAACAGTTGTTTTCTCCTAAATATTGGTGCGGCTGACTTCCGGGTTAAGCTGGCGGGTGTTAAGAAAGCGTGGTTTGGCGGGTCACATTTCGGAGGACGCATGACTCGACCTTCCCCAGCTAGCACAGTGGATCTGGGCCGATCGCATGACTCGACCTTCCCCAGCTAGCACAGTGGATCTGGGCCGATCGCATGACTCGACCTTCCCCAGCTAGCACAGTGGATCTGGGCCGATCGCATGACTCGACCTTCCCCAGCTAGCACAGTGGATCTGGGCCGATCGCATGACTCGACCTTCCCCAGCTAGCACAGTGGATCTGGGCCGATCGCATGACTCGACCTTCCCCAGCTAGCACAGTGGATCTGGGCCGATTCTGGCTGAGATCTTGGAAATATTATTTATACATCTTTGTTTATTATCATAATACTAATAAAAAAAAATAAAAAAATTATAATGAATGTGTATAAATTGCTCCTCCATGGATTTTTGTGGAAGAATTCCATTTCAATATAGGCTACATAACTACAAAGGGCAAATAACCAAATGTGATTTAAAAAATAACATAAATTATTGTAAAATGACTGAGACGACTGTTAGGCCTACCAACAGCCCTAAACATGTGGGTCATCACTAGTTACCACAAACACAAAGTCATAAACCCTGCCTATTTCTACAGTTTATCTTGTTAAAATGTGAATTTAAACCTAACCCTACCCTTAACCACACTGCTAACCTTATGCCTAACCCTAACCTTAAATTAAGACCAAATAGCTAATTTTAGTTTTCATGAATTTTAAGATATAGCAAATTCTGACTTTGTGGCTGTAGTAACTAGTGGAAACTGGAGAGGTGAGGCCCTTTCTTCTTCTTCTTCTTCTTCTTCTTCTGCTTCTTCTTCTTCTTCTTCTGTGTTTTCTTTAAATGGCGGTTGGCAGCCAAAAGGTGGATTACCGCCACCAACTGGACTGGAGTGTAAACCCATTACACTTTGTGATACAAAAGGGAAAAGGGGAAAAATTACCCTGCCAACTAACACTTCTGTTATAAAAAAAAAAACACCACCCCATTGCACTACTTTGACCCTTTATGAGCCTACACCAGGCCAACAGCCTAGGAGGACAGGACACTACCATTCAACACTCCCTATAACTCCTCTACAGTAAAGTGTCGTCAACCCAAGTACTTCTCTGCAGCTGCCACCACAACACCTATCTTCTGTGATTTACGTTCCATTTCTGCGGTACAATTGATAACCATGGCAATGAACGCTAAAAAGCCAACCTTACTGTAGCACATTTCATTCGTAGGCCTATCACTCTGTACTGGCAAAGGTATACTATTCACTGGGAGCCTCTTTGACCCATCTTCCACTACTCTCTTCACTGCCTCAGCATACGACACCTTCTGTACTACTCTGACCCTGGCAACCTCAACCTGCCTCTCTCGCACCGGACCCTTCTGATCCCCAGCACCCCCTACAGTTAACACATACTGTACCGCTTCTTTCACCGAAACTACACATTCCTTTGTCCCATGTCCTCCTGCATCTTTCTCCTACACAGTGCTGCAACATGACCGTAAGCTTCGCATCTGAAACACTGTAGTGGGTTCGGAACAAAAGCTCTTACGGGATAACTGATATATCTTAACATGACTTTGTCAGCTAAATTCAAAACTCAAAAAGACAGACAGTGACTCGTCTGTTTCACCACGCTCGCCACTTTCTTCAAAAATGTCACTCCAACTGGACCAGAGTCATCTTTATCTTGACCACTGCCCCCTCCGAGATCTTCACCACACCTGCCCCCTCAGGTACTTCATCCTCCTTCACTTCCAATTCACCTCCAGAGCTATTGGAATACGGCTCATTCTGTTCGTACTTGACGCCAATCCTCCTCGACGTCCCGTCTCCCTCATTACTGCTAGCTTAATTGGAAAACACATAACCTACTTCCAGCGATCTCTTCATCGACCCTAAACCTGGAATTACATTTTCATCAGAATGTCGGACTCCTTGTTCCACGTGTCTCCATCATTTTCCACTACTACTTTTCCTTTGCGTTTCTTGACCGCCGCCGGGTAGGCTTCCCTCCCAAAAGCCGCGTCTGGAAGCGTGTCTGATGCTCGTTGCCCCTACTTTTCTTGTTCCTCTTTGACTTTGGCATGGATCCTAATTTGATACCTTTTAATTGTTGCAAGAGCCATAATCCTCAAAGCCCGTTGCTGCTGCTATAATGTACAGCACAGTACAGTACAGCACAGCAGCCCCAACAAACACAACAAACAGTGTTGCTTCGGTCCCTCTCCTCTGTAAACAACTACTTCAAGGTCTCAGAGCGAGTAACGTCACCGATTGAAACGCTACTAGCGCGCACCGCGAACTAGCTAGCCAATTCACACCGGTTACACATGCACCCACAGGTTCTGCAAAAAAAGTTGCTGTTCTGCACACCCTTGGTCAGCTATAACAACGGAATAAACAAGCAGCAAACGAATCCCTTCACCGGTATCCAAAACAGCTAGGTGGGTTGCCTTGCGCTGATATTGCGGCAAAATCATGAAAGCCCATTGGCTAATCAGGACTGACATACCGTGGGAATTACAACCTTGCAGTGAATAACAATGCAATTTCGAAACCAATGCATGCATTTTTAATTATTTTCTCCAGATAATAAAAATAAATAAACTGGAGTGGCGAAAATAATTGAGATAATAAACGTCAAGTCAAGGTGCCAAGGCAAATACCCTGCCCTACTGCTATGAATTATATCTTCTGGTGTATGCATGTTTAGGCCAGTGCTTGACTTGGACTGAAATAGGTGCTGGTACTCATTTTGGGTGCCGGTACCGTTTATATTTAAGTGCAGGCACTCCTCAATACTTTTGAGCTAATATTCTACAGGAGGTGCAGGAACTCAATCCGAATTTTTTTGAGGCGCAGGTACTCAGTTCGGGTGAGTACTGTGTTTAGGGACAGTTTTGTTGTTGTTGTTGCTCAATCTGATTGGGTGGGCCTGGCTCCCCAGTGGGAACATAGGCTTTTACCAATTGACAGGAGTTTCATGATTTTTATTTCTGAAGGTGGATTTTTTGTTGTTGTTGTTGTTATTATTATTATTATTTTTAAATATTATTATTATTATTTATTTTTTCTGAGAGTGGATTATTATTTTAATTTCTGGGGTGGATTATTATTATTAGGGAAAGGTATAAAATCAGTGACCACTCTGCAGAGCTGCCTCCAGAACAAGATTCATGACGAAAAATGGCGCAGTGGTCTAAGGCACTGCATCGCAGTGCTAACTGTGCCACTAGAGATCCTGGTTCGAATCCAGGCTCTGTCGCAGCCGGCCGCGACCGGGAGACTCATGGGCGGCGCACAATTGGCCCAGCGTCGTCCAGGGTAGGGGAGGGAATGGCCGGCAGGGATGTAGCTCAGTTGATAGAGCATGGCGTTTGCAACGCCAGGGTTGTGGGTTCGATTCCCACGGGGGGCCAGTATAAAATATATATATATATATATATATATGTGTATTCACTAACTGTAAGTCGCTCTGGGTAAGAGCGTCTGCTAAATTACGTAAATGTAATGTAAATGAAAAACGCTAACCTGTGTAAAGTGCAAGGGGTGCCAATATATTTAACCGTAACTGTATTTGTGTCTCGAAAAATGCAGTGACTCTGATTCTGAATGTGTTGTAAACTGACGTTTTCTCAACTCGCAAAGCCGTGAACGTCCATAGCTCGAGCTTCGTCTTTGATTCAGTCGCGAGGATGTTGGAACGTTTTTTTGTGGAATTTGAACGCACTCAAACAGCTCCAACTGTTCGGGAATACTTTCAACGGTTCTGAGGGAGATTGATCAAGGTATTGTGGAAAACAGACTAGCTAGAATTACATACATGTACATAAAATAAACATAATCTGAATATTAGCTATATACATTTTAGTTTAGACTTAAGTTATAGTTGACTTGCTAAAATACTTGATAACAGCTTTAGCTAGCTATCTTTGATAACGAACGAGGAGCTAGCTAACGTTAGCTACCAGTACTAAGCTAGCTGTTAGCTAGCAGCTTGCCAATTTAATTAAAAATATATACTATTTAGCTAGCTGCTTTAATTAGATATTAATATGCACTTGATAAGTTGTCACTCTGATTTTTGTTATTTTTTGTTTCTCAAACAGGCGAAAATATGGAGCTCGAAGAGGAACGCCTCACCATCCCCATCAATCCCAACAATTTCCCAGCGAAATTGTGGCGTCTGGTGAATAACCCCAAAAATCGATCGATACGTTGGGATCCCTGTGGTGAGGGTTTGATAATCGACCAGCAGCTGTTTGAAGCAGAGCTACTGTCACCTCAGAAGCAAACGTTTGACAAAACCGACATATTCAAAACGACCAACTTTACAAGCTTCAACCGCCAGCTGAATCTTTATGGGTTCAGGAAGGTGGTCCATGGCCCCGGGGGCTCGGAGAAGAATGATGGCTCATATCCGACAGACGGGATAAAACACCACTTTCACAACCCAAACTTCAAACAAGATCATCCCGAACTGCTGGTGAATCTTAAGAGGCTGACAAGCAAAAACAAGGCGAAGATGGAAGCTGGCCTAGAAGTGAACTGCCGGCCCCCAGCAAATCGTTTCCACCGACTCATGGCCAATTGTGATGGTGGTGAGCAGAAAGTTAAAGTAGATAAAAGAGGTACACTCAAATTGTCAATCGTACCTGTACTTTGTATTTTAAAACGAAAGGAGAAGCAACTGTAAATTAATAGCCAATTACTAAAATAACATTCTTATTCTAACTTGAGTGCCATAACTTCTCAGCCATGATAGTCATGATATTGCTATCATTCAATGTTTCCACAGGTTCCATGTTTGTTGGTCAGGTAAAACGACCATCTCCTTACCAACAGTACCACCAAAGCAGAAGCCAGCCCATGAAGGACTATGATCGGACCCCTATCCCACCCCGCGGCTGGATCATGGGTCATGGGGATGCCCCCTCCCCCACCACCTTCTACACAGACAAGGGAATCCCCATATCTGTCATCCACCGGTTCCCTTCAGACACTTCCTGCACTGTGCAGTCCAGTCCGACCACTGTGCACATGCAGCAGGGTTCACAAAGCCTGGCAAACAGCTTGATCCCTCACCATGCTCAGTACCGACCTGGATTCTATTCCCCTGGTAACTATAATAAACCATGCCATGGAAGCACCCATTAGTTAAACACAGAAACACTGTGATTTCCTCATAAACTGTCATAGAAGTTTAATTAACATACTTCTTGATTGTGTTTGCTTTTTTCAGCATCAGTGTGCCAGTGCTGCCCCCCTGGCTCAATGGACTCGGACTGCGGTAGTGCCCACCAGACAACTCCCTCATTCTCCCATTACAGCTATTACCAGGTAGGTGGGAATCGAACTACTACGCATACAGCAGCATGTCTGAGAATATTTCCAGTGGGATATAGAATTCATATGGGTGAAAATATGGGGAGCATATGAGTCAACATTTCATGCTTGAAATTTCAAGCTATAAAATGTATATTTTTAATCCCATTTCCAGCCAAACTGTCCTGTGGGCTTTCTGTATCCTGGCAACCAAAACCAGGACTGGGAGAGCAGTGAAACCCAGGAGACCAAGAAGAGTGATGTCAACCTGGACACAGTCTTCCAGCTAGTGGACGAGCTGCACCACAGTTCCCCCAAAATACGCATGGTCAAAGTGGAGACCCCAGAGCGCCAGCAGCCAGTCCTGTACACCTCTACATCATCAGGGCCCCAGTCCACCACCACCATCCACAGCTCCCCTCACACAGTCACTGTCTCTTCCCAGTTTGACTCCTCTGTTAACTCCAGCTCTCTGCCTGGCCCCATAGTGATGGATGCCAGCCCAGTGACTCCACGCGGGCCCATCATTATAGCAGTCCCGGGGAACGTTCCTCCTCAGGGAATAGCCATCACTGTCGGTGGTCCCGTGGCTGAGCAGCCTGTGAAGAGGGAGTACGAACCTGTGCCTGTGGATGCCTATCAGAAGGTAAGCTAGCTTAGCTTTGTAAAAACCTGTGACAGGGAGGCTATATCTATCAGAATCAGAATCACTTTTATTCGCCAAGTATATTTACACATACACTACCGGTCAAAAGTTTTAGAACACCTACTCATTCAAGGGTTTTTCTTTATTTTTACTATTTTCTACCTTGTAGAATAATAGTGAAGACATCAAAACTATGAAATAACACATATGGAATCATGTGGTAACAAAAAAAGTGTTAAACAAATCAAAATATATTTTATATTTGAGATTCTTCAAATGGCCACCCTTTGCCTTGATGACAGCTTTGCACACTCTTGGCATTCTCTCAACCAGCTTCACCTAGAATGCTTTTCCAACGGTCTTGAAGGAGTTCCCACATATGCTGAGCATTTGTTGGCCGCTTTTCCTTCACTCTGTGGTCCAACTCATCCCAAACCATCTCAATTTGGTTGAGGTCGGGGGATTATGGAGGCCAGGTCATCTGATGCAGCATTCCATCACTCTCCTTCTTGGTAAAATAGCCCTTACACAGCCTGGAGGTGTGTTGGGTCATTGTCCTGTTGAAATCAAATGATAGTCCCAAACCAGATGGGATGGCATATCGCTGCAGAATGCTGTGGTAGCCATGCTGGTTAAGTGTGCCTTGAATTCTAAATAAATCACAGACAGTGTCACCAGCAAAGCACCCCCACACCATAACACCTCCTCCTCCATGCTTTACGGTGGGAAATACACATGCAGAGATCATCCGTTTACCCACACCACGTCTCACAAAGACACAGCGGTTGGAACCCAAAATCTCAAATTTGGACTCATCAGACCAAAGGACACATTTCCACCGGTCTAATGTCCATTGCTTGTGTTTCTTGGCCCAAGCAGGACTCTTCTTCTTATTGGTGCCCTTTAGTAGTGGTTTCTTTGCAGCAATTTGACCATGAAGGCCTGATTCACACAGACTCCTTTGAACAGTTGATGTTGAGATGTGTCTGTTACATGATTCCATATGTGTTATTTCATAGTTTTGATGTCTTCACTATTATTCTACAATGTAATAAATAGTAAAAAATAAAGAAAAACCCTTGAATGAGTAGGTGTTCTAAAACCTTTGACCGGTAGTGTAACTGGAGTTTAAATAGGTGCTGCCAGCAATAGACAAATGTACAGACAGAATACAGACAGAGAAATGTACACAAAGTCAACATACAGAATTATACAATATAAATACAGTAAACGTACAACTGCAGAGTATAGGCTGATTTACAATGAGGAAATACAATTTACAAAACCAGCATACCTAAACTCATGATCATCAACGTTGTAGAATTTGGGGTTTAAAGATTTTAGAATTGTGAGTGTAAAGAGAAAGCAAAGATACTCAGTCCGTATTACTTAGTAATCAACTTAATAAACAGGTATGGTATGGATGGTCATCAGTGGTCCTGATGAACTCTGTTGTATAATAGGAGATGAATCATGCTGTGATATCCCCAGTGCCCTGAGGAAGCATCAGAGTACATCACCAAGGTGAAGGAGATCCAGGTGGTGGACGCAGAGGTCTGCGGTGTTCTACGTGATGGAACTGTTTGCAGCCTCGGCCAGTAGAACGATCACCAGACAGCAAACTAAATCTCCTGGTAAGACACTTACACTTCTGCACAATCCTTGCTGCTGCTTTCTTGGCCAGGTCTCCCTTGTAAAAGAGATTATATATCTCAATGGGAATTTCCTGGGTAAATAAAAAAACTAGGCAGAGGCTGCGGATCCGTAGGTAACCGCCCCGTCCCGATACCCCGGAGATGAAGATATGTATCAAGTTCTGCGCATATGTTTCTTTACCCCTACTCTATGCACACGTTTTTGTTTCACCCTCCATTCACATTTCTCACTGACAATCATACTACGCTATTATATTCGGTTCTGTTTTATGTTGTAGAATACTATTGTTGTGATTTTGCAGACATTGATTCAGCTTTGATCTAACTTTATTAAACTAGCTGCACCATTCGCCAGAGTAGCCTGTGCGTAAGGTAGAGAATCCTGAACATGCGCAGAAGCTGCCGGGACCTTTAGCTGTTGGGAAGAGGGGTCCAGAGAAGTCGGATCCTCAGCCACTCCGTTTTATTAATACACAGTGAAGAATAATGTCAACAGTGAGGAGTAGATTAGGGGTATCATGACAAAATTAATGTAAAAATGTTCATTTCATCTTTTAGATCTGAACTCGTTGGTTGAAGTGGCATGCACGCAAGAATGTTTACCATAGTCAGACCAGGATGTCCCAAGTTTTCGGTTTTGCTACTCAGGCTCAAGTCTGAATTTTCTGCAGCTTCTTGTTGAAATACGTTTACCAATGTTACTTGTATGTCACTGATAGAAAAATCAATTTTCCTGATAGTACACATATTGGACATTGTACATAGTTCAGCCCTGTTCTAATTTATTCTTATTTATATGATAACTTCTACAGAATTGAAATTGACATATCACAGAACAGTTTTATTCTGAATGCTTAATCCTGGAATTAATTAATGCATACCAAGACTTATTTGTCATTTTTAACTTAAAGAACAAGTACCTTTTAATGTTTATTCCTCATTTGGTTTAGTTTCAGAACAGTTTTATTCTGAATGCTTAATCTTGGAATTAATTAATGCATACCAAGACTTATTTGTCATTTTTAACTTAAATAACAAGTACCTTTTAATGTTTATTCCTCATTTGGTTTAGTTTGACACCAAAAAGGGACCTTTGTACATATTTTGAAAAGCAAAAAAAATAAATCTGTTTGAACCTTTAGTCATTTTTTCATAATTTCTGACTTCTGGACATGATAGAATTGGTTTATATTGATAAAATATTATTATGATTAAAATGTGATATAATTCAGAGGTTCTTTGCATTTCATTTCTTGCATCTTGTTGTTGTTTGTATGGGGGGCCTCAAAGGTGGGCTACAGTCTACTGGTAGAGAAGGGTCCATTCCAGGATCTTTGATCAATTGTTAAACGAGATGAAAAAGTGACGCTAGGCTGTTACCAGTGTTGTCAGCTGGAGGGCGCCCGGTGTCGTCTTTCGTCTGTGTTGGCACTGTGCAGCTCGTGCTCCACCCTCGGTGACAGGCAGTCAGCAGGTAGACAGACAGACGATGAGGTCCCAGGGGAGGGACACTCAGGGAGGCACTCTTCGGTACTTAGCAAATGTACACTCGTGTCTTTTTCCAACTTTTCAAATGTGTTATGAAGACCAATATTAGTGTTTTAACGAGTCTACATTTAACAAACCTTTCTTTTCAGTATCTCTATTTGAATACTGAAGTTTATAATAAATAAAAAAATTCGGCAGCCGCGGGAAGGATCTTGTTTCAGAATTGTTAACATTTTAAGACGTGGAACTCTGGGATAATACTTTTTTGGAGGCTGCCAAGGAGCGAACAGGTTTTAGATGCGTAGCAACTTTAGTGGGCGAAATACATAATTGTGGATGCGTCGGCTGCAGAAATGGCACGGGATTTATACTCCTAATTAATTAACTAGTTATAACATGTTAAGTAACTAATGCAACGATTCCATTGGATTAGTGAAACTTTTCAAGAGTCCGGAAAGCTCCGTTGTCAACTTTATAGTGGCATTTTTGTCGAGAGATTGTCGCTACAGAGCCTATGAAAGTAACTATTGCATTTTCGTCGTTTACTTTATTGTCGCCTTTCATTTTGGAATCCGTCTTATCAACCAACATCAACCTGACTTTGTTCCTCTCGGTTTCTGAAGCCTCTGGGGATACTGTGGTGGGGATATCGTCACAATATCCTATCCAGCGTAAAGAGTAGTAGGGGATTTGCTTTTTAGGTATTTGACAACTTGTTGCATCTGGAGTCCCTCGGCGAGATTTGACAATTTTTGTCTTGCTCTGTGAGACATGTGACATGGAATACCGGTAACTTGGATACTTTTTTTTTTTGTTTAAACCAGGCGTAACTGTAGCATGTCTATAGTGTGTTGGTCACGAATTAAAGTAGCAACATTGTTGCAAAATGTTTATTGAAATCTTGCTAGTGGTTGAAGATTACAAGATCCGGCGTGTGACCGGACTGAACCGCTCTGTCTATGACAACTTCAACCTGCACGTTGAAAACGAGGATCGGGCCACTGTTTATCTCATGTAAGGAGCTCGTGTTGTATGTGAAGGGTGAACTAAATGTAGGCCTATTCAACTTTAAGCGACGCAATTCCAATTATTGATTTGATGTTGTCGAACTTGTGCATGCAATGTTTGGCCTCTCCTGTTAGTGATACCGGTTAACACACATTATCTAAATTCTTATTAGGCTATCTATGTATGTTATATTTATTTGATGGTAGCAATTTCATAATTTAGAAGCACGCGTTCTGATTTTTCCTTATGGGTGAATATGAGGACCACTTTACTTGGCGTGTTTAATAACTGTTTTTTACCTGGAACAAACTTTCAAAGCGGGATAACAATTCCTTAAAAAACCACAAGACAACATGGCAATCCACGAGCCTTAACACTTTGGATAAAACCCTGTATTTCGAGTCGTTTTCACGGGTTTCTACCATTTCTAACCCATAAAGCAGAGGACCGGCGCTGGGCCATATATTTCTTGTCCTGAATCAACTTTGGTGGTTGCCAGCTTTGAAGTCCACGATGTACAGCCGGAGCCCGCCGTTACAGCCGATCCAATGATCGTTCTCCAGCGGCGACTGGCCGGGCTCTGGCCGTGGCTGCTCATGGCGGCCCTGCAGGTGGTGTTCGGCCAGACGGGCCTGGAGCTGGCGGCGGCCGTAGAGACGGAGCGCTCGACCATCAGGGCTGTCATCAAGGTGACACTGCTGAGACACGAGCCCACGGGGAAGCCCATCACTCTGGAAGGGCTGTTCGTCGGAGGGAGCGCCAGTTCTGCAGAGGGGAAGCTCATGCAGGTATGTGTCACGGTCATGAAGGTTTGCAGGTCCACCAGATAATGTGCAGTGCAATTCACGATAAGTGCATACTGGCTACATTTTCTATGTTGGCTTTCAATAACTATTTGGTATTACATTTTCCAAAGTGTGGTTATTGGCTTAAAATATCCCATTAATCTTTAATCAATTAGGTCACATGGATTCACTCCGTTGAGTATGTTGTGTTATAGGTCTGGTAGTCCATTGAACTGTGTGGTATAGATGCTGTAAAGTCAACCGAAACAATGGAAATGCCATGGGAAAGATGCGGGAAAGATCCCGAATCTCCTCATTACCCCGCAGCAAAATTATCCTACATTTAGGCTATTGTTTATATGTGTATTTAACACTATTTTGAAGTAAAAATCTGAGTATAATGCTTGTATGGATGTCAACCCCAATATACAGTATGTTCATGTCATCATCACCAATCAACTGCATTACCACCACTATGCTACCAGTTTATAGGAATGGGAGTTAGCATTTAGCAGCCACTTCTTCTAAACCTGAAAAGGGACAACATCTAGATGTTATGCAGCGAAAACAGCCAAATACACTATATGGCCAAAAAGATCTGGATACCGGCTCGTCGAACATCTCATTCCAAAATCATGGGCATTAATATGGAGTTGGTCCCCCCTTTGCTGCTATAACAGCCTCCAATCTTCTGGGAAGGCTTTCCACTAGATGTTGGAACATTGCTGCGGGGACTTGCTTCCATTCAGCCACAAGAGCATTAGTGAGGTTGGGCACTGATGTTGGGAGATTAGGCCTGGCTCTCAGTTGGTGTTCCAATTCATCCAAAAGGTGTTAGATGGGGTTGAGGTCAGGGCTCTGTGCAGGCCAGTCAAGTTCTTCCACACCGATCTCGACAAACCATTTCAGTATGGACCTCGCTTTGTGCACGGGGGGCATTGTCATGCTGAAACAGGAAAGGGCCTTCCCCAAACTGTTGCCACAAAGTTGGAAGCACAGAATCACAGCGGTGGAAAAAGTACCCAATTGTCATACTTGAGTAAAAGTAAAGATACCTTAATAGAAAATGACTCAAGTAAAAGTGAAAGTCACCCAGTAAAATACAACTTGAGTAAAAGTCTAAAAGTATTTGGTTTAAAATATACTTAAGTATCAAAAGTAAACGTAATTGATAAAATATACTTAAGTATCAAAAGTAGAAGTATAAGTCATTTCAAGTTCCTTATATTAAGCAAACCAGACGGCATCATTGTATTTATTATTTTGGGATAGCCAGGGGCACACACCAACACTCAGACATAATTTACAAACGAAGCATTTGTGTTTAGTGAGTCCGCCACATCAGAAGCAGTAGGGATGACCAGGGATGTTCTCTTGATAAGTGCGTGAATTGGACAATTTTCCTGTCCTGCTAAGCATTCAAAATGTAACAAGTACTTTTGGGTGTCAGGGAAAATGTATGGAGTAAAAAGTAGATAATTTTCTTTAGGAATGTAGTGAAGTAAAAGTTGTCAAAAATATAAATAGTAAAGTAAAGTACAGATGCCCAAAAAAACTACTTAAGTAGTACTTTAAAGTATTTTTACTTAAGTACTTTACACCACTGCAGAATCGTCTAGAATGTCATTGTATGCTGTAGCGTTAAGATTTCCCTTCACTGGAACTAAGGCGGCTAGCCCAAACCATAAAAAACAGCCCCAGACCATTATTACTCCTCCACCAAACTTTACAGTTGGCACTTGGCATTCGGGCAGGTAGCGTTCTCCTGGTATCCTCCAAACCCAGACTCGTCCGTTGGACTTCCAGATGGTGAAGCGTGATTCATCACTCCATAGAACGCGTTTCCACTGCTCCAGAGTCCAATGGCGGCAAGCTTTACACCACTCCATCCAACACTTGGCATTGTGCATGGTGATCTTAGGCTTGTGTGCGGCTGCTCGGCCATGGAAACCCATATCATGAAGCTCCCGACAAACAGTTATTGTGCTGACGTTGCTTCCAGAGGCAGTTTGGAACTCAGTAATGAGTGTTGCAACCGAGGACAGAAGATTTTCAGCGGTCCTGTTCTGTGAGCTTGTGTGGCCTACCACTCCGCGGCTGAGCCGTTGTTGCTCCTAGACGTTTCCACTTCACAATAACAGCATTTACAGTTGAGGCAGATCTAGCAGGGCAGAAATTTGATGAACTGCCTTGTTGGAAAGGTGGCATCCTATGATGGTGCCACGTTGAAAGTCACTGAGCTCTTCAGTACGGGCCATTCTACTGCCAATGTTTGTCTATGGAGATTGCATGGCTGTGTGCTCGATTTTTTACACCTGTCAGCAACGGGTGTGGCTGAAATAGCTGAATCCACTCATTTGAGAGGGGTGTCCACATACTTTTGTATATAACCACATTGTGGGCCTGTTACAATACATCAATCATGATGGATTTGACTTATATCCACTTTGTTAGATCAGATTTGTTGACTGTGGACCCCAAATCCGGCATCCTTCTATCACCCACAGTCTGCGTTCCATTGACCTCTGTACTGCATCTTTTTCCCATCAAGAGCACTGCAGGCATCATGCCTCGTTTGAGCTGATGGTTATGGCTTGTTTTGACAAGATTAGGTTTTAACCATGTTTGCCACCCTGGCTCATTTCACTTTGGCACGTTCACCTTGGCAAACTGATGTTAACACTGTGCCATAAAATAACCGCCATGGACAAAACAGTGTTCAATCTCAGGCCAACGTTTTTGTCATCTTGTTGATCTCAGTCACTTTAATGTAACAGGTTATTGAGCAGCTAGGTCTATAGCGCTGTCACATATAGGCCAAGCTGCCTCGGTTATCACTCTGTGTCATGCTGTTTGTGTGATGACGGAATATCAACATTCTTCCGGAACAATAGTGTTGACACATATTTATAGAGCTCAGTTTGTTTTAATCTGATCTTCCTAACCGTTTTGTCGTCTTCCTGCCTGCCGATAGAATACTGGTTAGGGGTGAGTGTGCCAACTTCTCCACCTAAACATTTTATCAAGCTGATAGATTTGTAGTCACCTCAATTATTAGAGCCAGCCATGCTCTGAAGTTGCCAGAAAACTCCCCATTTTTAATGTTTCGTACTGAGTGATTAAACACCAAACAATGAATTCCATGCATGTTCAATAGTTGAGATCAAAAGCTGCATTTAAAAAACATATTTTTATAGTTTACTCATGCCCTTACTGGGCAGAATGTACATGCCAAAACCATAGGCATACATGTGGGCTTTACTGTACATTTTCTGCGATTCTGCAAGCCAGGCCAGTCCCCCCTCTCTCTCTGTGTTGCATAGTTTTCTCACTCTGTGGTGTATAGTTTGGATTCATACATGGATTCAGGTTGTTGGGGAACTAAAGCAAGGCTAAGTCAATTTATTTCCAATCGGAGAAGGTAGGACAGATATAAGCTACTGTAGGGTCTTGTCTGTCCTCACACGCCAGGTGTAGGAGGCATTTTGAATGGATAACCAGATGCTGCAGACAGCCATAATTGATAAGGAATTACATGGCCTTTTCCATTGGGTAAAGTCCAATATTAGACATGGTGGTGAAGAGGAGTACAGTGGATTTTATAAGAAATATATGCTCATCTACATTTGCTTTAGTGTTTGTGCATTAGTGTTTGTGCATCTGAGTGTGTGTACGTGTGCGCACCCTTGCGTCTGTGTGTGTGTGTGCGCGCTTGCATCCGAGTGTGTGTACACTAAAAAAAAAGGGTTCCGAAAGGGTTCTTCAGCTGTCCCCATAGGAGAACCCTTTTTGGTTCCAAGTAGAACCCTTTTGGGTTCCATGTAGATTCCATTCATCCACAAGAGCATTAGTGTGGTCGGGCACTGATATTGGGTGATTAGGCCTGGCTTGCAGTTAGCGTTCCAATTCATCCCAGAGGTGTTTGATGGGGTTGAGTTCAGGGCTCTGTGTAGGCCAGTCAAGTTCTTCCACACCGATCTCGACAAACCATTTCAGTATGGACCTCGCTTTGTGCACGGGGGGCATTGTCATGCTGAAACAGGAAAGGGCCTTCCCCAAACTGTTGCCACAAAGTTGGAAGCACAGAATCACAGTGGTGGAAAAAGTACCCAATTGTTATACTTGAGTAAAAGTAAAGATACCTTAATAGAAAATGACTCAAGTAAAAGTGAAAGTCACCCAGTAAAATACAACTTGAGTAAAAGTCTAAAAGTATTTGGTTTAAAATATACTTAAGTATCAAAAGTAAACGTAATTGATAAAATATACTTAAGTATCAAAAGTAGAAGTAAAAGTCATTTCAAGTTCCTTATATTAAGCAAACCAGACTGCATCATTGTATTTATTATTTATGGATAGCCAGGGGCACACACCAACACTCAGACATAATTTACAAACGAAGCATTTGTGTTTAGTGAGTCCGCCACATCAGAAGCAGTAGGGATGACCAGGGATGTTCTCTTGATAAGTGCGTGAATTGGACAATTTTCCTGTCCTGCTAAGCATTCAAAATGTAACGAGTACTTTTGGGTGTCAGGGAAAATGTATGGAGTAAAAAGTAGATAATTTTCTTTAGGAATGTAGTGAAGTAAAAGTTGTCAAAAATATAAATAGTAAAGTAAAGTACAGATGCCCAAAAAAACTACTTAAGTAGTACTTTAAAGTATTTTTACTTAAGTACTTTACACCACTGCAGAATCGTCTAGAATGTCATTGTATGCTGTAGCGTTAAGATTTCCCTTCACTGGAACTAAGGCGGCTAGCCCAAACCATAAAAAACAGCCCCAGACCATTATTACTCCTCCACCAAACTTTACAGTTGGCACTTGGCATTCGGGCAGGTAGCGTTCTCCTGGTATCCGCCAAACCCAGACTTGTCCGTTGGACTTCCAGATGGTGAAGCGTGATTCATCACTCCATAGAACGCGTTTCCACTGCTCCAGAGTCCAATGGCGGCAATCATTACACCACTCCATCCAACACTTGGCATTGCGCATGGTGATCTTAGGCTTGTGTGCGGCTGCTCGGCCATGGAAACCCATTTCATGAAGCTCCCGACAAACAGTTCTTGTGCTGACGTTGCTTCCAGAGGCAGTTTGGAACTCAGTAATGAGTGTTGCAACCGAGGACAGAAGATTTTCAGCGGTCCTGTTCTGTGAGCTCGTTTGGCCTACCACTCCGCGGCTGAGCCGTTGTTGCTCCTAGACGTTTCCACTTCACAACAACAGCATTTACAGTTGAGGCAGCTCTAGCAGGGCAGACATTTGACGAACTGCCTTGTTGGAAAGGTGGCATCCTATGACGATGCCACGTTGAAAGTCACTGAGCTCTTCAGTACGGGCCATTCTACTGCCAATGTTTGTCTATGGAGATTGCCTGGCTGTGTGCTCGATTTTATACACCTGTCAGCAACGGGTGTGGCTGAAATAGCTGAATCCACTCATTTGAGAGGGGTGTCCACATACTTTTGTATATAACCACATTGTGGGCCTGTTAAAATACATCAATCATGATGGATTTGACTTATATCCACTTTGTTAGATCAGATTTGTTAACTGTGGACCCCAAATCCGGCATCCTTCCATCACCCACAGTCTGCGTTCCATTGACCTCTGTACTGCATCTTTTTCCCATCAAGAGCACCGCAGGCATCATGCCTCGTTTGAGCTGATGGTTATGGCTTGTTTTGACAAGATTACGTTTTAACCATGTTTGCCACCCTGGCTCATTTCACTTTGGCACGTTCACCTTGGCAAACTGATGTTAACACTGTGCCATAAAATAACCGCCATGGGACAAAACAGTGTTCAATCTCAGGCCAACGTTTTTGTCATCTTGTTGATCTCAGTCACTTTAATGTAACAGGTTATTGAGCAGCTAGGTCTATAGCGCTGTCACATATAGGCCAAGCTGCCTCGGTTATCACTCTGTGTCATGCTGTTTGTGTGATGACGGAATATCAACATTCTTCCGGGAACCATAGTGTTGGCACATATTTATAGAGCTCAGTTTGTTTTAATCTGATCTTCCTAACCGTTTTGTCGTCTTCCTGCCTGCCGATAGAATACTGGTTAGGGGTGAGTGTGCCAACTTCTCCACCTAAACATTTTATCAAGCTGATAGATTTGTAGTCACCTCAATTATTAGAGCCAGCCATGCTCTGAAGTTGCCAGAAAACTCCCCATTTTTAATGTTTTCGTACTGAACAGAGTGATTAAACACCAAACAATGAATTCCATGCATGTTCAATAGTTGAGATCAAAAGCTGCATTAAAAAAAAATATTTTTATAGTTTACTCATGCCCTTACTGGGCAGAATGTACATGCCAAAACCATAGGCATACATGTGGGCTTTACTGTACATTTTCTGCGATTCTGCAAGCCAGGCCAGTCCCCCCTCTCTCTCTGTGTTGCATAGTTTTCTCACTCTGTGGTGTATAGTTTGGATTCATACATGGATTCAGGTTGTTGGGGAACTAAAGCAAGGCTAAGTCAATTTATTTCCAATCGGAGAAGAAAGGTAGGACAGATATAAGCTACTGTAGGGTCTTGTCTGTCCTCACACGCCAGGTGTAGGAGGCATTTTGAATGGATAACCAGATGCTGCAGACAGCCATAATTGATAAGGAATTACATGGCCTTTTCCATTGGGTAAAGTCCAATATTAGACATGGTGGTGAAGAGGAGTACAGTGGATTTTATAAGAAATATATGCTCATCTACATTTGCTTTAGTGTTTGTGCATTAGTGTTTGTGCATCTGAGTGTGTGTACGTGTGCGCACCCTTGCGTTCTTCAGCTGTCCCCATAGGAGAACCCTTTTTGGTTCCAAGTAGAACCCTTTTGGGTTCCATGTAGATTCCATTCATCCACAAGAGCATTAGTGAGGTCGGGCACTGATATTGGGTGATTAGGCCTGGCTTGCAGTCAGCGTTCCAATTCATCCCAGAGGTGTTCGATGGGGTTGAGTTCAGGGCTCTGTGTAGGCCAGTCAAGTTCTTCCACACTGATCTCAACAAACCATCTCTATATGGACCTCGCTTTGTGCACGGGGGCATTGTCATGCTGAAACAGGAAAGGGACTTCCCCAAATTGTTGCCACAAAGTTGAAAGCACGGAATCGTCTAGAATGTCATTGTATGCTGTAGTGTTAAGATTTCCCTTCACTGGAACTAAGAGGCCTACCGCGAACCATGAAAAACAGCCCCAGACTATTATTCCTCCTCCACCAAACTTTACAGTTGGCACTATGCATTCGGGCAGGTAGCGTTCTCCTGGCATCCGCCAAACCCAGATACGTCCGTTGGACTGCCAGATGGTGAAACGTGATTCATCACTCCAGAGAACGTGTTTCCACTGCTCCAGAGTCCAATGGCGGCAAGCTTTACACCACTCCATCCAACACTTGGCATTGCGCATGGTGATCTTAGGCTTGTGTGCGGCTGCTCGGCCATGGAAACCCATTTCATGAAGCTCCAGACAAACAGTTCTTGTGCTGACGTTGCTTCCAGAGGCAGTTTGGAGCTCTGTAGTGAGTGTTGCAACCGAGGACAGACGATTGTTATGCGCTACGCGCTTCAGCACTCTGCGGTCCCGTTCTGTAAGCTTGTGTGGCCTACCACTTCGCGGCTGAGCCGTTGTTGCTCCTGTACGTTTGTAATAATAATAATAATTATTATTATTATAATAATAGTGTAGCTCGCTAACGTTAGCTAGGCTAGGGGTTAGGTTTAGGGTTAGGGTTAGGGGAAGGGTTAGCTAACAAGTAGTTGCAAAGTAGCTAGAAAGTTGTAAGTAGTTGAAAAGTTGCTAATTTGCTAAAATGCTAAAGTTGTCCATGATGAGTTTCAAACTCGCAACTTTTGGGTTGCTAGATATTGCTAGACGTTCGCGTTGTACGTCTACCCATCCACCCCGACCAACCACCCTCCTTTCTATCTATCTATCTACCATCTATTTTATGTAACCATACCAAATGTAACATATCATCCATACTAAATTGAGTGTTTTCGGATTTACGTACAGAATAATACAAAATGTATTCCGGTTTCAACAGGCCTCTATTGCCTCTGAGCGCAGCTTTATGTTCCTGTCTTCCTTCCAGGGAAACGGGATGGGGGATGAAAGGAGGTGTCCGTCGCTCTCTCTCTTCCTCACTAAACAACAACGCACATTCCAGATTCCACAAAGTTTGTGACTTGTGTTTCAGTTTTGTGTTCGATTGCTAAAGACACTACCTATAGAGATATTAATTATAATACACTTCAAAGGATTGTATTCAATTAATACACATATTCTCTAACTGGTTTATCAAAGGTGTGTGTTTACATTGAAGTTCTTCAGGGCTGAGTAGAGTTGAACAGCTCCGAGACTGAGAGTGAAACGCTGCCTATCTTAAGCCCTGTTACTATAGACTGTAGTTATGTAATGATTAGCCCAGCATGTCCGTTTCTCCACTGGATTAGATTTACCAAACTGCTCTCTGTAATCATTTTTTTCTCTCTTTCAAAATGGACCATTTTGACGGAAGCCTCTAGGCTGTTCTAGGCGTGAAGATAGCCTAATATTGGCTTTCAGTTCGGAGAATGTCAAAATAATATCAATAAGAACCATGAAATGTAGGCCTTGCCGACATTTAATTAACTGACGTATTTGCCAATTTATCAACTCACTGGCACAACATAATTCGCTTAATCTTTTAAAAGAGGAATATGCACTGGGAAAGTTGATATGTGACAAAGCACATTCATCATCTGTAGGCTACGTTCATAGCACTTTGTTTTAAGCATCAATTTGTTCCCATGTTTTAACCCAAACTGGGTGCAGCACCCGGTAAACTCTGTAATATCCCTCAACACGCAGGGATTCACACTGGATAAGTATTATCAGAGGACTTTGGAGTTTGCCGAAAAACAGTAGGTTATTCTGGCTGGAATTATTACTCTCCAGCCATGTAACAATTACTGGCATGGCAGATTCAGACGGGACTAAAATACAGTATCCAACAGCACTAGATCTCTCTCTCTCTCTCTCTCTCTCTCTCTCTCTCTCTCTCTCTCTCTCTCTCTCTCTCTCTCTCTCTGTCTCTGCTCTCTCTGTCTCTGTCTCTGTCTCTCTCTCTCTCTCTCTCTCTCTCTCTCTCTCTCTCTCGCTACTGCTCTGAGTTCGCCTGCCTCTCTCTCTCTCTTTCTCGGTTTGATCACATAAGAAAAACAGGATCGAACATGAGGAAAACATTTAAAGTTCTATTTGAAGAAGACTGCATTACCAAGCATCGCACCCTTTTGGTTTTTTTTAATGGAAAGATCTTAAGTTTATATTTTTTTCCCACGAATATTGAGTTTTGATCTTTTGATGTTTTTATTTTCCCTACTTTGTCATTATATAGAAGAAAGTTATAAGAATGTTATGATTTACTGTTCGACAATACAAATACTTTGATCAATGTGAGCAGTGGGGGGGATGTGGGTGCATTCATATTGCCTAATGGAACAGTATCTGTAACAGAGTGTGGTAATAAATACCACCAAAACAAACACAGCCACATAAAGGACTCTAACATGCTGTGAGATCTTTGTTTCCCTTTCCCGTTACCTCAGTTTGTTCAGGTCAGGGGACTGTTGCCACATTCCCCCCTCAGATCTGATATCCAACAGTCTAATCTCTCTGGTAGGATGCCCATGTCCACTGGCTGGCTGGCCTGGCTCAGCTTGGCTTGGCTTGGCTTGGCTCAGGACTGTATGTTTGAACGACTCCTAGCGGTGAGGAAATTTTGACTCCCTCTCTCGGTTTCTCCCACTACAAAGCCTGTCCAGTGGCCAGGAAGGGCCAGCCGGTGGAGAAGAAGAAGAAGAAGAAGTGAAAGGGCTTTTGGAATAGCTTTGAACTTGTGGGGAAAGCCAGCTGTCCTCTGGGCCCAGTGGAGAGGAGGAGGAGGAGGAGGAGGTTACGCCTGCCGCACCTCCTTTTGAAGTTAATCCTCTGTTGGGCTCCCTGCCCAATTAAAAGAAGCTAAACTGTTTTAAAAGGGCTCTTTTTTTCCGCTAAGTCCCTTTAGAATTCTTCTTTATTCTCTCTGTCTGTCAAGGGCTTTGTCCCAGTGAAAGGTCGGATTGACCTTTGTGAAGGCCCACAAAGACATCAGGTATAATTGGGGCAGGCATGGCACTAGACAGTGCATGCTGGTTAACTCTGCACCACTGCAAGGCAAGCAGGCTTTTCTTCCCTCCCTGGCTTGGCCTGGAGACCCCTGGGGAGGCCCTGTTTCTCAGCCTCCACCTCTCCCTCAGATCAGAACAGTCCCGGAGTAGACCACTATCTCTCTGTGGCCAGCAGGCAGGCAGACTCACCCAGCCCAGAGAGAGAGAGGCTTGGCCTGCCAGGCGGATAGTTAGTAGGCCGGGAATGACAGGAGGAGGGTGGAGGGAGGAAGGGGGGGGAGCTGAGGGAGCAGAAGATCAAAGTGTGTGTTCAGTTAAAGAACGTGAGCTAGGATGATTAATAAAAGAGGCTGTTTACTTAGCACTTCCGATATGCACCCAGCCCCCCTCCTCCCCCCTCGTCCTGGATTTCCTGTCTGGATTTCCTCCCTCCTCTCCTATCCCCTGGATGTGGTAACATCTCTCCAGGGCTCCTCTTCTCCTCACTATGCCGCTTTCGTCTGGCTTTAGACCCACCGGCTGGCCTGACTGCCCTCTGGATGTGCGTGCGCACAATATAAATATAATTACTAGAACAGACATTCAACTCAACTCAATGATCAAGCCTCTATCCATTCCAAATCGTCTGTATTGGAACGTGTTTTGCATGCAAAGCTTCAATATGTTAGTCTTCCTGGTCCTGGGATGGACACCGTATGAGACGATCTCAACATAAACATTAGAATCACTTTTCCATCCTACTCGGTATCTGCCCCGTGGCGACAGGAGACCTTTCATAAAGTTAGTCCCTGCCAGCCTTGACTGACTGAACGTTGTCTTTCGTCACGATACCCTGTGAAAGTAACCCGCCTATGCTTTACTTTCATATCATGGGGTTGTATCACCTAATCCCTGAAAACTCGCTAATTTATGATACATATACAATTATATTTGCGTTAGTGGATGAATTGCCTTTTCTGAAGTTTTTGCGCTACATTTTTGCCCATTGAAGACCAGTAAAAAGCCTACAAAAGTTTAAAAACTACAAGGCTGAGGGGCAGTCACTTCCAGGTGACTTTCACCGTGTATTAACCTCCATTTATTGTTGTTCATTTTTTTCTCTCAAGGATATGCGTTTTAGAAGAAGCAAAACAGGTTTTCCAAGAGAAGAGCTCTTGCGTTTGTTATTGTATCTCTATCTCCTTGTATGTAGGACAAACTGTGTCCCACTCATACATACTGTAGTCCGATAAGACAACGATGACTCCCCCCCCATCCTGTCTGTCTCATTGATCAACCCTGCTGGTGTGTCTTGTCTTCATGCATCTGCACTCCTCACATCTGTTTTAAGAGACTCATAAACTCACAGGGCATCTGCTGCCCATGTCTTCCCTGACTGACTCTCTCTCTCTCCGTCTCTATCACTGACTGCTGACTGACTCTCTCTCTCTCCGTCTCTATCACTGACTGCTGACTGACTCTCTCCGTCTCTATCACTGACTGCTGACTGACTCTCTCTCTCTATCACTGACTGCTGACTGACTCTCTCCGTCTCTATCACTGACTGCTGACTGACTCTCTCTCTCTCCGTCTCTATCACTGACTGCTGACTGACTCTCTCTCTCTATCACTGACTGCTGACTGACTCTCTCTCTCTATCACTGACTGCTGACTGACTCTCTCTCTATCACTGACTGCTGACTGACTCTCTCCGTCTCTATCACTGACTGCTGACTGACTCTCTCTCTCTATCACTGACTGCTGACTGACTCTCTCCGTCTCTATCACTGACTGCTGACTGACTCTCTCTCTCTCCGTCTCTATCACTGACTGCTGACTGACTCTCTCTCTCTATCACTGACTGCTGACTGACTCTCTCTCTCTATCACTGACTGCTGACTGACTCTCTCTCTATCACTGACTGCTGACTGATCTCTCTCTCTATCACTGACTGCTGACTGACTCTCTCTCTCTATCACTGACTGCTGACTGACTCTCTCCGTCTCTATCACTGACTGCTGACTGACTCTCTCCGTCTCTATCACTGACTGCTGACTGACTCTCTCTCTCTATCACTGACTGCTGACTGACTCTCTCTCTCTATCACTGACTGCTGACTGACTCTCTCCGTCTCTATCACTGACTGCTGACTGACTCTCTCTATCACTGACTGCTGACTGACTCTCTCTCTCTATCACTGACTGCTGACTGACTCTCTCTCTCTATCACTGACTGCTGACTGACTCTCTCTCTCTATCACTGACTGCTGACTGACTCTCTCCGTCTCTATCACTGACTGCTGACTGACTCTCTCTCTCTATCACTGACTGCTGACTGACTCTCTCTCTCTATCACTGACTGCTGACTGACTCTCTCTCTCTATCACTGACTGCTGACTGACTCTCTCTCTCTATCACTGACTGCTGACTGACTCTCTCTCTCTATCACTGACTGCTGACTGACTCTCTCTCTCTATCACTGACTGCTGACTGACTCTCTCTCTCTATCACTGACTGCTGACTGACTCTCTCTCTATCACTGACTGCTGACTGACTCTCTCTCTCTATCACTGACTGCTGACTGACTCTCTCTCTCTATCACTGACTGCTGACTGACTCTCTCTCTCTATCACTGACTGCTGACTGACTCTCTCTCTCTATCACTGACTGCTGACTGACTCTCTCTCTCTATCACTGACTGCTGACTGACTCTCTCTCTCTATCACTGACTGCTGACTGACTCTCTCTCTCTATCACTGACTGCTGACTGACTCTCTCTCTCTATCACTGACTGCTGACTGACTCTCTCTCTATCACTGACTGCTGACTGACTCTCTCTCTCTATCACTGACTGCTGACTGACTCTCTCTCTCTATCACTGACTGCTGACTGACTCTCTCTCTCTATCACTGACTGCTGACTGACTCTCTCTCTCTATCACTGACTGCTGACTGACTCTCTCTCTCTATCACTGACTGCTGACTGACCTCTCTCTCTATCACTGACTGCTGACTGACTCTCTCTCTCTATCACTGACTGCTGACTGACTCTCTCTCTCTATCACTGACTGCTGACTGACTCTCTCTCTCTATCACTGACTGCTGACTGACTCTCTCTCTCTATCACTGACTGCTGACTGACTCTCTCTCTCTATCACTGACTGCTGACTGACTCTCTCTCTCTATCACTGACTGCTGACTGACTCTCTCTCTCTATCACTGACTGCTGACTGACTCTCTCTCTCTATCACTGACTGCTGACTGACTCTCTCTCTCTCTATCACTGACTGCTGACTGACTCTCTCTCTCTATCACTGACTGCTGACTGACTCTCTCTCTCTATCACTGACTGCTGACTGACTCTCTCTCTCTATCACTGACTGCTGACTGACTCTCTCCGTCTCTATCACTGACTGCTGACTGACTCTCTCTCTCTATCACTGACTGCTGACTGACTCTCTCTCTCTCTCTCTCTCTCTCTCTCTCTCTCTCTCTCTCTCTCTCTCTCAGTTTCCACCTCATTTTGTGGGCAGTGTGCACATAGCCTGTCTTCTCTTGAGAGCCAGGTCTGCCTACGGCGGCCTTTCTCAATAGCAAGGCTATGCTCACTGAGTCTGTACATAGTCAAAGCTTTCCTTAATTTTGGGTCAGTCACAGTGGTCAGGTATTCTGCCACTGTGTACTCTCTGTTTAGGGCCAAATAGCATTCTAGTTTGCTCTGTTTTTTGTAAATATTTTCCAATGTTTCAAGTAATTCTCTTTTTGTTTTCTCATGATTTGGTTGGGTCTAATTGAGTTGCCGTCCTGGGGCTCTGTGGGGTCTGTTTGTGTTTGTGAACAGAGCCCCAGGACCAGCTTGCTTAGGGGACTCTTCTCCAGGTTAATCTCTCTGTAGGTGATGGCTTTGTTATGGAAGGTTTGGGAATCGCTTCCTTTTAGGTGGTTGTAGAATTTAACAGCTCTTTTCTGGATTTTGATAATTAGCGGGTATCGGCCTAATTCTGCTCTGCATGCATTATTTGGTGTTTTACACTGAGGATATTTTTGTAGAATTCTGCATGCAGAGTCTCAATTTGGTGTTTGTCCCATTTTGTTAATTCTTGGTTGGTGAACGGATCCCAGACCTCACAACCATAAAGGGCAATGGGTTCTATAACTTATTTAAGTATTTCTAGCCAATATGTCGAATTTTATGTTCCTTTTGATGGCATAGAAGGTCCTTCTTGCCTTGTCTCTCAGATCGTTCACAGCTTTGTGGAAGTTACCTGTGGCGCTGATGTTTAGGCCGAGGTATGTATAGTTTTTTGTGTGCTCTAGGGCAACGGTGTCTAGATGGAATTTGTATTTGTGGTCCTGGCAACTGGACCTTTTATGAAACACCATTATTTTTGTCTTACTGAGATGTATTGTCAGGGCCCAGGTCTGACAGAATCTGTGCAGAAGATCTAGGTGCTGCTGTAGGCCCTCCTTGGTTGGTGACAGAAGCACCAGATCATCAGCAAACAGTAGACATTTTACTTCAGATTCTAGTAGGGTGAGGCAGGGTGCTGCAGACTGTTCTAGTGCCCTCGCCAATTCGTTGATATATATGTTGAAGAGGGTGGGGCTTAAGCTGCATCCCTGTCTCACCCCGTGGCCCTGTGGAAAGAAATGTGTGTGTTTTTTGCCAATTTTTACTGCACACTTGTTGTTTGGGTACATGGATTTTATAATGTCGTATGTTTTTCCCCCAACACCACTTTCCATCAATTTGTATAGCTTAAGTCAAAAGCTTTTTTGATATCAACAAAGCATGAGAAGACTTTGCCTTTGTTTTGTTTTGTTTGTTTGTCAATTAGGGTGTGCAGGGTGAATACGTGGTCTGTCGTATGGTAATTTGGTAAAAATCTAATTTGAAATTTGCTCAGTACATTGTTTTCACTGAGGAAATGTATGAGTCTGCTGTTAATGATAATGCAGAGGATTTTCCCAAGGTTGCTATTGACGCATATCCCACTGTAGTTATTGAGGTCAAATTTGTCTCCACTTTTGTGGATAGGGGTGATCAGTCCTTGGTTCCACATATTGAGGAAGATGCCAGAGCTAAGGATGATGTTAAAAAGTTTAAGTATAGCCAATTGGAATTTGTGGTCTGTATATTTGATCATTTCATTGAGGATACCATCAATACCACAGGCCTTTTTGGGTTGGATGGTTTGTATTTTGTCCTCTAGTTCATTCAATGTAATTGAAGAATCCAGTGGGTTCTGGTAGTCTTTAATAGTTGATTCTAAGATTTGTATTTGATCATGTATATGTTTTTGCTGTTTCTTCTTTGATATAGGGCCAAAAATATTGGAGAAGTGGTTTACCCATATATCTCCGTTTTGGATAGATAACTCTTCGTGTTGTTGTTTGTTTAGTGTTTTCCAATTTTCCCAGAAGTGGTTAGAGTCTATGGAGTCTTCAATTACATTGAGCTGATTTCTGACATGCTGTTCCTTATTTTTCCGTAGTGTATTTCTGTATTGTTTTAGTGATACACCATAGTGAAGACGTAGGCTCAGGTTTTCTGGTTCTCTATGTTTTTGGTTGGATAGGTTTCTCAATTTCTTTCTTAGGTTTTTGCATTTTTCATCAAACCATTTGTCATTGTTGTTAATTTTCTTTGGTTTTCTGTTTGATATTTTTAGATTTGATAGGGAAGCTGAGTGGCCAAATATACTGTTTAGGTTTTCTACTGCCAAGTTTACACCTTCACTATTACAGTGAAACGTTTTGTCCAGGAAGTTATCTAAAAGTGATTGAATTTGTTTTTTGGGAGGTTTCCACACTACCTTCCTTCCATCTATAGCATATCTTAATATTATTCAGTTCCTTTGGCTTTGATGCCTCATGATTGAGTATTGCTCTGTTTAAGTAGACTGTGATTTCGCTATGATTTGATAGGGTTGTCAGTGGGCTGACTGTGAATGCTCTGAGAGACTCTGGGTTGAGGTCAGCGATAAAGTAGTCTACAGTACTACTGCCAAGAGATGAGCTATAGGTGTACCTACCATAGGAGTCCCCTCGAAGCCTACCATTGACTATGTACTATGTACATACCCAGCTTGCGACAGGTCTCTCTGACCTGACTGATCTCACTTGCTCTCTGCCTCCAAGTCGCTGATTGATTTCTCTTTCTCAGAGATGCAGTGGCGTCAGGTTGCTGTGGATCTAATCTCAGCCTCTCCTTTAGTCTCTCCTCTCCCTCTCTCATGCCTCTAACAGATGCTGTGTTCGTTAGTGGTCTCAACATTATCAGACAATCATTTCAGACAGACAGACATACAGACAGACAGACAGACATAGAGGCCCTCTGACCTTCACCCTTCCCTTAATGGGATATCCTAAAAAATGGACCGGACAAATGTCCAGATAGCAGGTTAGCAGCACAGACAGGAGAAAGGGGGTAGGGAGTAGTGAGTCCTGTCCAGTCCTGTCTGCCCCTCCTCGACCCTGCTTTCCCTTCCCTCCCGTTCCACTGGGGCTGGCTGTGCTGTTGAGATGATTCTCAGGGCACTGGGAAAAGGGACTGACAGATGGGGGGGAAACATGGCAAATCTCTTAAGGTCTGACTGCCGGCCCTTATTTTTAAGTCATTAGAACTGGCCTTGAATTCCTGAATGTGTTTGCGTCTGTCAGACCCATGTTATACAACACATTATTTTCCTGTTTTAATGGCTCTCTCCACGCAAACAACCCCTGAAGGCTTCCTCTCACTCTCCTTGACTGTCCTGTACACAGGCACGCATGCACACACACACGCTACTCACGCACACACACACAGCAGGTAGGGCAGCTGGTACCATAGCGGTTAGAGCGTTGTGCCAGTAACCGAAGGGTCGCTGGTTCGACTCCCCGAGCCGACATAGTGAAAAATCTGTTAATGTGTGTGTCCAGTCAGGAGTCCTCCTGTCAGGCCGCGGGCCCAGTGGTTCCTGGACTCCAGTCTCTCTCTCTGTTGATGTGTGAGGTCCCAGTGGTGCCTGGACTCCAGTCTCTCTCTCTGTTGATGTGTGAGGTCCCAGTGGTGCCTGGACTCCAGTCTCTCTGCTGATGTGTGAGGTCCCAGTGGTGCCTGGACTCCAGTCTCTCTGTTGATGTGTGAGGTCCCAGTGGTGCCTGGACTCCAGTCTCTCTCTGTTGATGTGTGACGTCCCAGTGGTGCCTGGACTCCAGTCTCTCTGCTGATGTGTGTGGTCCCAGTGGTGCCTGGACTCCAGTCTCTCTGCTGATGTGTGTGGTCCCAGTGGTGCCTGGACTCCAGTCTCTCTCTGTTGATGTGTGACGTCCCAGTGGTGCCTGGACTCCAGTCTCTCTGCTGATGTGTGTGGTCCCAGTGGTGCCTGGACTCCAGTCTCTCTCTGTTGATGTGTGACGTCCCAGTGGTGCCTGGACTCCAGTCTCTCTCTGTTGATGAGTGGTTACCTTGTCCTACTATACATACCACTCAGTATGGTAAAGACATTACTATTGGCCTGATCCTTGAACCGGCCCATGGATGGGTTGAGCCGGAGGAAGGGGGAGACACGCTGAAACACACACAGCCTTACCAAATCAGCCTGCTCAGATTAAATGGGGACCTGCCCTCTCATGTCAAGTTCCTTTGGAGGGTTCGCTAGCGTGTGACCTGTTTTGAACTGGGGCCCCTCCCTCTCTCCTCTCTTCTGTTGATGCTCTGCAGAGAGAGAGAGAGAGACAGAGAAAGAGACAAAGAGAGAGAGAGAGAGAGAGAGAGAGAGAGAGAGAGAGAGAGAGAGAGAGAGAGAGAGAGAGAGAGAGAGAGAGAGAGAGAGAGAGAGAGAGAGAGAGAGAGAGAGAGAGAGAGAGAGAGAGAGAGAGAGAGAGAGAGAGAGAGAGAGAGAGAGAGAGAGAGAGAGAGAGAGAGAGAGAGAGAGAGAGAGATTCCTGAATGATCCTCAGTTGTGTGTAGACAGACTGGGAAATAGACCATCTGTTACACACACACACACAGTCTATAGACAGCTCAGCTATCACAACAGTGGCTAGGGTAAAGGGAAGGTTATAGACAGCTCAGCTATCACAACAGTGGCTAGGGTAAAGGGAAGGTTATAGACAGCTCAGCTATCACAACAGTGGCTAGGGTAAAGGGAAGGTTATAGACAGCTCAGCTATCACAACAGTGGCTAGGGTAAAGGGAAGGTTATAGACAGCTCAGCTATCACAACAGTGGCTAGGGTAAAGGGAAGGTTATAGACAGCTCAGCTATCACAACAGTGGCTAGGGTAAAGGGAAGGTTATAGACAGCTCAGCTATCACAACAGTGGCTAGGGTAAAGGGAAGGTTATAGACAGCTCAGCTATCACAACAGTGGCTAGGGTAAAGGGAAGGTTATAGACAGCTCAGCTATCACAACAGTGGCTAGGGTAAAGGGAAGGTTATAGACAGCTCAGCTATCACAACAGTGGCTAGGGTAAAGGGAAGGTTATAGACAGCTCAGCTATCACAACAGTGGCTAGGGTAAAGGGAAGGTTATCTGACGTTCATTATTATTGTTTAGGTTAAGTTCTCCAGGGAAGACTTTACTCCACTAACCACACCCCTCACTAAAGGAGCAGTCAGTGAGTCTGTAGGGTTGGCTGGTCTCTTTATGTTGTGCCAGTGTGTGTGGGCATGCATGCATTATACTGAAGAGGTTTCAGTCACTCACCTCACCGCCTGAGTACTACTGAAGAGGTTTCAGTCACTCACCTCACCGCCTGAGTACTACTGAAGAGGTTTGAGTCACTCACCTCACCGCCTGAGTACTACTGAAGAGGTTTCAGTCACTGACCTCACCGCCTGAGTACTACTGAAGAGGTTTGAGTCACTCACCTCACCGCCTGAGTACTACTGAAGAGGTTTGAGTCACTCACCTCACCGCCTGAGTACTACTGAAGAGGTTTCAGTCACTCACCTCACCGCCTGAGTACTACTGAAGAGGTTTCAGTCACTGACCTCACCGCCTGAGTACTACTGAAGAGGTTTCAGTCACTGACCTCACTGCCTGAGTACTACTGAAGAGGTTTCAGTCACTCACCTCACCGCCTGAGAACTACTGAAGAGGTTTCAGTCACTCACCTCACCGCCTGAGAGGTTTCAGTCACTGACCTCATTGCCTGAGTACTACTGAAGAGGTTTCAGTCACTCACCTCACCGCCTGAGTACTACTGAAGAGGTTTCAGTCACTCACCTCACCGCCTGAGTACTACTGAAGAGGTTTCAGTCACTCACCTCACCGCCTGAGTACTACTGAAGAGGTTTCAGTCACTGACCTCACCGCCTGAGTACTACTGAAGAGGTTTCAGTCACTGACCTCACCGCCTGAGTACTACTGCATAGGTTTCAGTCACTCACCTCACCGCCTGAGTACTACTGAAGAGGTTTCAGTCACTCACCTCACCGCCTGAGTACTACTGAAGAGGTTTCAGTCACTGACCTCACCGCCTGAGTACTACTGAAGAGGTTTCAGTCACTCACCTCACCGCCTGAGTACTACTGAAGAGGTTTCAGTCACTCACCTCACCGCCTGAGTACTACTGAAGAGGTTTCAGTCACTCACCTCACCGCCTGAGTACTACTGAAGAGGTTTCAGTCACTGACCTCACCGCCTGAGTACTACTGAAGAGGTTTCAGTCACTGACCTCACCGCCTGAGTACTACTGAAGAGGTTTCAGTCACTCACCTCACCGCCTGAGTACTACTGAAGAGGTTTCAGTCACTGACCTCACCGCCTGAGTACTACTGAAGAGGTTTCAGTCACTGACCTCACCGCCTGAGTACTACTGAAGAGGTTTCAGTCACTGACCTCACCGCCTGAGTACTACTGAAGAGGTTTCAGTCACTCACCTCACCGCCTGAGTACTACTGAAGAGGTTTCAGTCACTCACCTCACTGCCTGAGTACTACTGAAGAGGTTTCAGTCACTCACCTCACCGCCTGAGTACTACTGAAGAGGTTTCAGTCACTGACCTCACCGCCTGAGTACTACTGAAGAGGTTTCAGTCACTGACCTCAACGCCTGAGTACTACTGAAGAGGTTTCAGTCACTCACCTCACCGCCTGAGTACTACTGAAGAGGTTTCAGTCACTGACCTCACCGCCTGAGCACTACTGAAGAGGTTTCAGTCACTCACCTCACCGCCTGAGTACTACTGAAGAGGTTTCAGTCACTCACCTCACCGCCTGAGTACTACTGAAGAGGTTTCAGTCACTGACCTCACCGCCTGAGTACTACTGAAGAGGTTTCAGTCACTCACCTCACAGCCTGAGCACTACTGAAGAGGTTTCAGTCACTCACCTCACCGCCTGAGTACTACTGAAGAGGTTTCAGTCACTCACCTCACCGCCTGAGTACTACTGAAGAGGTTTCAGTCACTCACCTCACCGCCTGAGTACTACTGAAGAAGTTTCAGTCACTGACCTCACCGCCTGAGTACTACTGAAGAGGTTTCAGTCACTCACCTCACAGCCTGAGCACTACTGAAGAGGTTTCAGTCACTCACCTCACAGCCTGAGCACTACTGAAGAGGTTTCAGTCACTCACCTCACCGCCTGAGTACTACTGAAGAGGTTTCAGTCACTCACCTCACAGCCTGAGCACTACTGAAGAGGTTTCAGTCACTCACCTCACCGCCTGAGTACTACTGAAGTTGAAGAGGTGCACACACACATTCCAAGGAGGGAGAACTGACGTTACCTGACGTTGAGAGGCAGGTCAGGGTGGAGTCGGGTTAGTGGAATTCAATTATCCTAAGGTCACGGCTGTGTGTGCACATGTGCCTCTCTCTCTATGGATTGTTTGTATGTGTGAGCATGTGTTTACATTACTGTGTGTGTGTGGGTTTGGGTGTGTGTGGGTTTGTGTGTGTGTGTGTGTTTGGGTGTGTGTGGGTTTGGGTTTGGATGTGTGTGTGTGTGTGGGTTTGTGTGTGTGTGTGTGTGTGTGTGTGTGTGTGTGTTTGCCATGCTTGGACCCTCAGATAATCAAGAAATTGAGTTCATGTAGCGGTCTCCATGACCTCATGTCTCCTGTTTGATTTTCTCTCGATAGACTCTAGTCTTCTCCCGCTCGTTCCTTCTCTACCTGCATGTCACTTTCTTCCCTCTCTTATCTTTCCCTCTCTCTCTTTCTCTCTTTCCATCTCTACCCAGTCTCCATCTGAGTTTCTACTAGCTCTCCCCCACTGTCTTTCCTCTGTCTTTAAAACTCTTTAAATTATTAGAATTCATAGCATGTGCTTTAGTGTTGAAGGCTAGATTACTCAAATACAGGAAGTACTTAGTTTGCTAAGAGAGCAGAGGAAAATAGTCATCTCCATACCGCACTTAAATGTTCTCTGACAAACTTAATCCCTCTGTCTCTGTCTCT